>NW_026727700.1:0-31185 GCF_029784015.1 Lycium ferocissimum
TTCATCGTATTTACTTATCCTTTCTATTAGGAACCTTCTATTTCGTACATTTATCTTTGTAGTAGTATCATACCCGACCATAGAGATTCGGTGTCTTACATACCCATCCATGATAAGGTTCGGTGTCATACGTACCTGGCCTTACCAAGGCTCAGTGTTATTGTCACACCCCAATCTCATCAGGGCATGATGGGCACCCAACTCTTACTTAGAGCTGAGCGAACCCTCTGGCATTCACATAATGAAACTGGACATATAATAAAATACTTTCAGTCAAACCATAGAAATTTACGAATAATACTCAATTAATCTAATATCGAATAAGTCAAACTGACATATCGGCCTACATGGTCGCTTTACTCAACGCATGACATCTTAACATACTAACCATATAACACTGTCTGTAAAGTCTCTAAGAGTAAACACTTGAATCACATGAGTCGGGATAGGGCCCCGACATTCCCGTACACACATATGATAATCATAATGACTCGGCACTGCTCCAGGAAGAAAATGGAGTTTGCCAATCCCAGCTGATAGCCAACCATCCTAACTGAATACTTTTACCTACAAAACAATGGAATTTGCGGGTGTGGCATGAACACAACGCCCCAGCGTCGGGACGTCGGTACGAACAATGTACCGAGTATGTAAGGTACAGAATCATAAAGAATGAGACATAAGCCATAATGAATGTATGAGAAACCACTTGTAATATGAATAGCCCCGAAGGCAATGACTAAAAATGTAAATATATACCATACCCGGCCCTTTAGTAAGGGGCTCGGTGAAAAATAAATATATACCGTACCCGGCCCTCTAATGAGGGACTCGGTGAAGTAATCATTTATATACCATACCCGGCCCTCTAGTGAGGGACTCGATAAAATAATCATATATATACCGTACCCGACCCTCTAGTGAGGGTCTCGGTGAACAATGCAATGAAATTGTGCACGAATACATACCCGGCCTGGGACTCGGTGAATGATATATTTACAGCATGCACGAGTAGAATATCATGAGCAACTATATGCAAACTATATCATCATTTGAGACTCAATAGAATAATTAGAATGAACCAACACTTGAGAATCAAAGACAACTATCATGTCAAACACTATTGAGAACTAGAGTTCCTTGGAGTCATATATGTTCGTTGTTCGCTCAGTTTATGTAATTCATGCCAAAAGAAAGAAAGGATGGCCCTAACATACATATAGAAGCAAATGAATGTAAGTGAGACTCATATGATTATATCTGGAACTCCTTGAATAACCTGGAAGCATAATACCCTCGAATGTCACTATGATTATAATATCAAAATAGGACTTTAGGAATCATAGACACGTATCAGGACATAATGAAATAGCTTCTGGAAATCAAGAACATTAGCCATTCTAGTATTTCTAAGAATTGGAGCTTCTTTGGAGTTTATACGTTCGTAATCCATTTGTTTCATATAGACCATGCCAAAAGAACAAAAGGAATAGCCTTAACATACCTTTGTCCGCTTCTGAAGCTAATTCAAACCTAAGTCTCAGGCTTCCCAAGATCTACAACAATGTCAGTAGATACCAAACATTAGCTATAGGTACTTAGGAATCCAACCCTAAGCTAGCACTTTACTTATAGAAATTCGGACAGCATTTCCTTTATAAATTGGACAACCCCAAAAAAATCCAATTCAGCCAAATTATCAACAACAAAAATAACCATATCTCATATAAGCCTCTTTAAACTCAAAGAATCAACTCCCAAGGATATACACCAAAACAGCCCGGTATACGTTTTGTATATGATATCTTCATACACTTTATTCTCCCAAATTCAAGAACAACAACTTATCAACAACATCAACAATTATTTTATATCAATATCCAACTAATTCTATCCATTTAATCATACCAAAACAGCCCCCAAGTCATTTGATATCAAAAAATTATAACCGAACTTTCAACATCATTTTCTCTATTCTAACCCGTCAAATCTATCAATGATCATGGTAAGAATATCATTAACATCTTAAAAATACCTTATATGAGCAGCCACCATGAAACCAACATCCCCGAAGTTCAATTTTTAGCTTAAAACAACGACGACAATTCGTACTACACTTTATCCTTCACGAGCCTCGCAATTCAGGGCCTCGAACTTGATCGAACCCTTGCTTTATCTCTCTAAACTCCCCTCACTCTCTCTCTAGCATGTTCTGGACTTTTTGGTATGAAATGAGGATGATAAGGGTTAAAACATCCCTTAAATAGAAAGGGAAGTGGGCCTGACCCGACTTGGAGTCGGGTTGGGCCGAGCCCACTGCCCAGCTTGACCTTTCTGTCTTAAAATGTCCATAACCTTTTATCCCTATGTCGTGTGAAGTCCCACGAACTATGGTTGGAAAGCTAATTCAATTATATACAACTTTTACGTTTGAAGTTTTCCCAAATTCCCAAATAATGATGGGGTTATGGCCTCCCGAAGTCAGATCACCCGAAAACGTACCTTAAAAATATCTTTTTGGAGAGCTTCCACTTGGATTTGGCTCAAGGGTCCTTCTTGAGTTGTGTTTAAATTCACATATATTTCCCATATAAATTTTCATATGTCCTTTATAAAAACCCCATCATGTGGGCCCCACCTCAGCTTACGGTTACGAGGGCTATATCTTTTAACGTATCATTCCAATCATACTGTACGAATTCCAAATATCATACTCATGCTATCCTCATGCTAATATAGTAGAATTTCATCCTTTATACTTGTACTATTTGCTCCTCCTTAAGCTCACATTAAGCCATCTACAGCCTTAGTAACGCAAAATTTTCTAGGGTGTAACATCCTTCCCCTCTTAGAAACATTCGTCCTCGAATGTTAAATGAAGACTAATACTCGTACCCAATTCCAACACTTATTAATATCATTCACCCCTTCACAATTCCTAAGATCCTTTTCGATACTTATCTTTCCTCTATAAGCTTCAACTTCCCTTAACCTCATTGATTCTTTCAGTTATATTGATTTTTACGAAGGACACATTACTCCCTTTCCTCAAACACATATAATCATATTTCTTTCTCTTCCTTGTTACATTCTTTACTCGTTTAAGCTTACTTTTTTTTTTTTTTTATTACTAACTCACCTCTCGAATGACTCCTTGCTTATCATTGCTTCTCCTCTTAAGTCTCTTCTCATAATCTTACCACATTATTCAATCACATTAACCTTAGTTCATCAACCTTACTTCTAATCCTTGAGAGAGCTTAATTTAACCCTCGACTCACTTCTATATCCTCGAGTAATTTCAACCTAACTCTCAAATTCATTCGGAACCCATCTTATAACCCTCCTTTTAGTTGATTTACAACTATTATTAACCTTTCATTCTTCACTTTACACTTGTGTATCTTACTGATCATAGCAGACATATATATACTGATCACAATCAATTTTTAACAAAATTTTGGCGTTAACCTCCTTTGTAATTTGTACTACCCACCGGTACACTGCTAACCAACAAGCCTCACGAGGCAACAATCAAAATCTATCAACATGCCTTACAGGGCCACAATCATATTACAACACCCTATACATACCTGTACAAATGCTCTTCACAATGGCATTCTCAATTAGATAAGAAGCATACCTTTGTTACTGCAATCCTTAACCTGCAGCGCTTACCTCAAATAGCAATCATTAATCATCAGAGAACTTACCTTTCTTACGAGTAATTCCAATTTCGTAATCATAACTGCACTTTACAATCACTTAATCAAAATTCAAATCTTAAAGTCAGCGGCAAGGATTCAAGGCCTACAACACAGCTCTATAGCACAATCTATGATCTGAATAAAGGGAAACCATGAAGTGCTAACAATCTGAATGTAGTATGATACAAAATTAAAGTTCCAAGGTGTCACGACCCAACCCCGTAGGCCATAACTAGTGCCAGAGCTGGACAATCGTATACACCTGTTGCTATATTCATTCACAACTTACATAATAAAGATCTTATATATATAAAGGCATGACGTCGTCCCAATCTGTCGCATGTCTATACATATCATAACACGCAGTATCCCAAAACTTATATACATACGCAAGCCGATAAGGCTGCCACGGCGAATGGGACCGCCCAAAACATAAATCGTACGAACACAACTGAACGGTAACTATTCACAACCCACATATATGTCTACAGACCTCTAAGAGTAACAACAGTATCATAGGATGGGACAGGGCCCCCGCCGTACCCCTGAATAGACATATACATATACAATGGAAGAGTCTGCACTAAAATGTAGGCTCCGGAACAAAGGAGCACTCCAAGGCAGCTGAATGGGAATCCTAAGCTGGCGGATCACCCAAATGAGTATCTGTACCTGCGGGCATGAAACGCAGCCCCCCCGAAGAAAGGGGGTCAGTACGGAATATGTACAGAGCATGTAAAGCAGGAAATACAGTAAACAGGATCATACTGAAATAAGGAGTATAGAAAATTAGTACAATAACCAGAAAACCATAAGGCTTGCCTCTGAAACATAAATCATGCTTGTCAATATCATACTTAACCCGTTATAGGACTGAGTGACATAAGTAAATAATCATCATGTACATATGTATGTATAATGTGTCCCGGCCCTCTAGTGAGGGACTCGATAAATAAAATCATCATATACATGCACATATAACGTCTCCCGGCCCTCTAGTGAGGGACTCGGTGAATGAAGTCATCATATGCCATCCTGGCCGCCATCCCCATATCATCATATCATCATATACATATACATATACATATACATATAACGTGTCCCGGCCCTCTAATGAGGGACTCGGTGAATAATATAGTGGAGTTGTGCACGAATACGTGTCCTGTCCCGGGCTCAGTGAAAGAAGCAATAACAGCTTGTACGACCAGAGTAGTGAGTAACCATATGCATATAAATCAACTTTTAAGACTCTATAGATGAGTAGACAAATCAACGCTCGAGTATCAAACGATAGTCATGTTAAATCTGTTCTAAATGCCATTAGGACTACGTTAAAAAGAATCTCAGGGATCGTAGACATGCATCAACCCAATCCGAGCCCGCCCATGAAAGTTACGTACATTATTCGCTTTAGGACCCTCTGCGAACGTATCGAAGCGATCCGAGCCCGTCTATGAAAGTTAGGGACCTTATTTGACGTAGAATCCTTTAGGAACAAGAACTCTTTATGCAACATTTGCTATCCAATAATACCAAAGACACCAGGACCATAGCTTGACTATATTAGGAATGCTAACATCAAGAAGTGAATAAGAATCGTAGACATGCTCGGATCTTATGAATAGAGTTACCCTAAGGCTCGTATCATATCTTACTTACATCTAAGACATGCCAAAAGAAAGAAAGGGTATGCTTTACATACCTTGTCCGCTTCCTAAGCTAATTCGAACTTAAGTCTCAGGCTTCCCAAGATCTACAATATCGTCAATAGATACCAAACATTAGCTATAGGTACTTAGGAATTCAATCCCAAGCTAGCACTTTATTTACAGAAATTCGGGCAGCGCTTCCCCTATAAATTCAACAAACCCTGCGAATTCAACTCGGTCAAATCATCAACAACAATACCAACAACCATACTACCAATATCAACAATTAATTCCAAAACGCATTCTAACGTTAGTAACTCTTTTCTACATAATTCGACAACATTCCATTTACATTCAACTCAACCACATACCACTCCACTCGAAACCTCCCCAAACTCAATAAGAACAACAACAACACATTCCTCTTCAAAATTCATGAACTATACCAACAATTCACACGTTAACAACATCATTCCCATAAACACAAGAAACTACATTAAAATCACATTAGCTTCTACAACAACCCACAAACGATTATATTCAACTTGAGTCATTAAATCTTCATTTTACACCATAGAATCCACAACAACAACAACCAAAACACTAAGTAAATTTAGTTCACCATATGCTACAAAAACCGTCCACATACGGCTCAACATCACCATGCATGATTTCATGAATTTCATCCATTTCTACACACTACAACACGCACAAACCACCCATAACACATGAAAAAGGAGATTAAATCTTACCTTTACCTCTTAGCTTTCCAACTTGGCTAGGGTTTGTGAATTGCAACAACGAGTGTTTTGATTGCTCCAACAACTACTTCACGTTACTAAGGACCTTCCAATTGGTTGGGATACTAGAAGAAAATATTTTTTTGATCAAGATTTTTGGACATCCAATTCGGCTAGGCTTGGCCGAATTCTTTCTCCTCTCTTCTCCAAGTTTCTAGAGTTGTGAAATGTGATGAATAAGTCTTGCCTTGTCATCACCCATCTATATATATAAATACATGGCCCATACAAGGTGGACACAGGCCCCCCCTCATGGCTTGAAGCAATTAAATTTGGCCAAGCCATGGGTGGTACTCCACACGGCCACATGGCCACTTATGGCTTTTTCATGAAATATTTGTTTCAAATTCTAGCCCCTAATTTTCCTTAATATTTTCATCCAATAAAATTCATAAGCAACTTGTGCATTAAACAAAATCGGAAAATAGCCTTGTCCTTAACTTTTCGCGACTAACCTAAAATATCCGAATGTACAAAATACGGGATATAACATCCTTCCCCCCTTTGGAACATTCGTCCTCGAATATCAAACTAGTCTCATAAGGTCTTATAAGGATCTCAGGGGGTCTCCTTTATTACTATAACATGCAGTCTCATTTACCAATCATATTTCTTCTTCATCTCCTCTTCAGCTTCTCAAGTCATCTCCTCCTTGTTATTGTTCCGCCACAATACCTTAACAGAAGCCACGTCTTTAATACGCAACCTTCTTACCTGACAATCCAAAGATAGCTGGCTGTGGTTCTCCTCGTACGATAGCTCTTCCGTTACCTGGACATCATCCACAGAGAATACCCTAGAAGAGGCACCATTGCATTTGCGAAGCACAGACACATGAAACACTGGGTGTACCGCTTCCAGATCAAAAGGTAGGTCTAATTTAGTGGCAACCTTGCTTACCTTATGAATAATATAATAAGGCCCAATATATCTTGGGCTAAGCTTCTCCTTCTTGTCGAATCTCATTATACCTTTCATGGGTGATATCTTCGAGAATACCCACTCGCCCATCTGGAACCCCAAGTGTCGACTCTGAGCGGTTAATAGCCTTTCCCGAACAAGTTTTACCTTATCAATGGCTTGCTGAATCACATCTGGGCCGATTAACTTAGTTTTCCCAACATCAAACCAGCCAGTAGGTGATCTGCACTTTCTGCCTTACCGAGCCTCATACGGTGCCAACTGGATGCTAGAATGGTAGCTATTAATATAGGCAAACTCCATAAGTGGAAGATGATCATCCCAGCTGCCTCTGAAATCAATAACACAGGCTCGCAACATATCTCCTAGCTTCTGAATAACACGCTCGGTCCGCCGTCGACCGAGGGTGACATCTCAGTATTGAGATTCACTTGTGACCTCATCTCTTCTGGAGTGATCTCCCAAAGTTAGCTGCAAACTGAGCCCCTCTGTCTGAGATCATAGATGTGAGAACTTCATGAAGTCTCTCTATATAATTTCGCATAACCTTTAACTGGATAAATGGTCTGGAATATGCACTTGTACTAACTCCTTGCGGTTCAATGGTCAGCGTCATTAGTCTTTACATCCTTGTCACCATCTCTATCACCTTTACATTGCGAGTGCTTACCCAACATGACTTTGTCGCTAGTGAGTATAATGGTTATGCCCCTTAAACTATTCCTGTTAGTTCCTTTCCAAGACTACTTCCATCGATCCAAAGTATGTATATACGTGATGGTTCTGCACCCTTCACTATCCTTCACAGTACAGTTACACCTCTGGCAACTCATAATTCGAGTTCAAACTAAATCCTTGGGTTTTTGCCACAACTTTTTCTTTAGCTTTCTGCCACAACTGTTTCTTTAACCTCTTTCCCTCAAATCTTACAATACAACCCAAAAGCATAGGGCTACGAAAATTCTTACTCCCTTATGATTCTTTTATTACACAAGTATACGTGTCTTCGATTTCCTTGTATTGGCGATCATTTCGTCAGTCGTTATTCCTTGTTGGCTTTCCAGTGTGGCCCTCTTACGATTGTAGTTGGGTATAGCTTCACGTTAATGGTTATATAATCCTATAGCATACGCTCCCATGTTTAGTATACTTAGTAATCTGTGAGATGTTTTCTAGTATCCGGTGAACTCTTTTATTTCCATTCATAGGAGCAGCGTCTTTTCATTCCTTCAAAAATTTCCAAACCACCAACCGTTGTTCCTTTTATTACAATTGTCAATTCGTTCCTGCTTCCTTCTGATACCTTCCTGATATGCCGATATGTTCCGAACTCTGGCTCCAAGCTAATAAATTTCCCCTTCTGGAGCATGAGAACGCCATAATCCCTTTCAAATCCAATATGTTCTTCCCCCCTTATTAAGGGGGTCCTAATACACCAATAGTTTTTGGATATCCATCGTCTTCGGCAGTTATCTTTCGAGAGTTAGAAATCTCTTAGCATCGTTGCACGGCCTAATCATTCTTTCTTTTACTTCTCATTCCTCGTCGTGGTCACTATCCTTTCGTCCCACTTGTCGAAGTCTGTTCTCCAACCCCACACATTCCTCTTTTGTTCCATACTACCACACTCTATCCCTTTCACACGCTTACCTTCGGATGTTTACCCAAATAGTCCCGTGCTTTGCCCGTCGTCTCTCTTGGAGGCTTTATGTTATAGCCCGTATTTTGTACGTTTGGATATTTCGAAGTCGTCGTGGAAAGTTACGGGCGAGACGATTTTCAAAAATTATTTTAATGCATGTGGCTATGAATGTTGCTTATGAACATTATTAGTATGGGAATATTGTGAGAGGTTCAGGGCGAAAAAGGAAAATTCGCAAAATGGTTCATGGAAATATTTGAAAAGGCTAGGGGCAAAATGGTCATTTCACGGGAATTCAAGAAAACTCCAAAAGGGGCCATATTGGCCATGTGAAGAAAAAGAATGGAAAAAGGAAGACTAAAACAATAAGTCATCTTTTAAAAAGAATAATATAATAGAAAGAAAACTCTAGAGAAATAAAAGGAAAAGAAAGAAAAATCTAGAGAGAGGCATGCGCCCTCACATGCATACAAGAGGAATATATATATATAAGGGAGGAGTACTCATATTTCATAAAGAGAGAAAGAAAGCAAGAAAGAAAAAATGGAGAAAGAAAAGAGAGCAACCATTCGGCCACAGGCCGTCGAAAATGGTCCTTGCCCATTTGATCATGGAAAAATTATTTCTTCATGCTTTCATACTAATTAAGAAGGTCCTCTTCGACGTGGAGTGGTTGTTGGAAGAAGAAAGCTATTCGTTTTGCAAAAGGCAAGCCTAGCCGTGGGGGAGGTGGAAGAAAAAGGTAAGGCTCAATTTTGTTTTTCATATGTTTTGTGGATGTTTTGAAGTATGTAAATGAATGGAGTTGTGGTGAATTGTGTGTGGCCGTGAGTTGTGCTATATGGTGTAGGAATAATGAATTAATGTTATTTATCATGTTGGTTGTTGTTGTTATGAACTATGTGATGAAGAAATGGGTGAAATGCATGAAAGTAGGGTGTTGAGGTTGTAGCCGTGCATGTTGTTGTTGTGACCGAAAATTGTATGGGCTGAATTGGAAGGTAATGAGATATCAATGTGGCTTCTTGAAATTATGAAAGTGAAGTTGTTAACGAATGAATTATTGATATAGTTTGTGAATTTAGAAGAAAGAATTGTGTTGGGAATGTTCTTAAACCATATGTGAATGATGCGGATTGTTGGAAAAGTTGTTTGAATGGTTGTGGATTGGTATTTGAATATGCGATCGTTGATACTAGTTTGAATATGTGAAGTTGAATTTAATATGCAGGAATGTTGTTGAACTATATAGAAAAGAGTTATTAATATTAGAATGTGTTTGGAATCGTTTATGGATATTGTTGATGTGCTTGTTGGTATTGTTGTTGATATTTGGGCCGAGCCGTATCCTCGGGACGGTATATTTGGGAGGTGCTTAAATTTCGGCAGGAAATAAGTGAATTTATTTGGAAAAGTAAGACAAGTGTTGGTTAAGGGTGAGTTCTTAAAGCCTTATGGTTGATATTTGGTAAATGTGACCAAATTGCAGCTTTTGGCGAACTTGGAGCCGAGATTTGGAGTAGCGTAAACGGCGGAAAAGGTATGTAAGGCTTACCCTTTCTTTCTTTGGCATGTCCTAGATGTAATAGGCTTGAATACGTGCTTCGGGGACTTACTCCTATTCTAGAAGTCCGAGGTTGAATTTAGTTACTATTCATTCAATAGAATTGAACTTACTAAGTTACGCTTTATTGTAAAGAAATGTCCAAACGTCCGTAACTTTTGAAAACGAAAGTGGAATGCTTTGAAATCTTCGAGGATAAGCTAATGGGATATAATGACCATGTTTTTATGTTCGTTACCCGACTTGACCCGAGGTGGGCCCACAACTCCCGAGACCTAATTGTACTGTTCTATTTGCCTTATGTCCGTAAGATAACTAAAGAAACCTTTGACTTTCGTTCTGAATTTAATATAAGTATCTGGTAACTCGGATATGAGCATTTTGGTTTAACTATCCGGACATAAACACTTCAACACGAATGACCTGATATGAATATTCTGATATAAGCTCTCTGATGTAAGTATTCTGAAATGTAAATTCTGATATAAGTATTCGGATATAAGTGTGGTGCTATAAGTATTTGATACAAGTATTTTGATATGAACGGTCTCTGTGAGCTTTAATGTTCTTCATACACGATCCTGGATCGCTTGAAAAGTCCGAAGAGGTTTCTGCGCTTCAAATGTCCATAACTTTCTGATGCTAATCCGGAAGGACCCGAAACTTGCCTCTGAATCTTCATATGTTGGTAAGTGTACGTATTCATCGAGTCTGGATTTATGTGCATATGGTTTCTCACGACTCTGCTCGTGCATAGCTTAATATGTCTTTCACTGAGTCCCGGGCCAGGGCATGTTATGTTTTCGTGCGTACTTTACGGTATGATTCTGATTCACTGAGTCCCGGGCCAGGACATGATCTCGTGCGTACTTCTCTGCATTATTCACCGAGTCCCTCGTACTTGCGGGCCGGGACACGTTATCTGTATGTTTATGATGATACGGGGATGGCGGCCAGGATGGCATTTGATATTATCCACCGAGACCCGCAGTAGAGGGGGCGGGACACGTTATGTATAATTGGTACAGGATTCTGATCTGCATGATTCTACATTACCGAGTCCCTTAACAAAAGGGCCGGGACACGTTATTTGCATATATGACATATGAGTCTGCTATATATGACCCTATCCACCGAGTCCCTTATCAGAGGGTCGGGACACGTTTTATGCATATGCGGTATGTAATATCATCTGAGCATTCTGTGCATTCTGTATTCTGTCCGATATATATGTATGTGTCAGTGTCTGAACGTTCTGTATGTTCGGTAGTTTGTCCGTTATATGGTATAATCTGAATATTCCGTATGTTCGGCATTCTGTCCAATATATGATTTACGTCGAACATTCTCGCATTCCGAACTCCGTCGACGTGTGACATCACCCGTGCGTTCTGTATTTTCCGCACCTCTTCGGACATGCGATCGGTGATTGCAGAATAAGTATTTTAGTATACTGGTTGGTTCATTTATTTCCTGTACACTTTTTAGCATATGAAACAGGTATGTATGAATTGCGTCTGGGAGGTGAGCGTCTGCTATTCTTAGTAACGTATGTACCTGATAGTTCTGTCTGTTTTAGTTATAGTTTTGTTTCTCCGTATGCATGCCTTACGTACTCGCACATATTCCGTACCGACCCCCCTTTCTTCGGGGGTCGCGTTTCATGCCGCGCGTGCACACCTGTGTGAGCTAAAGATATTAGCAGAAGATGTTCCAGCGGGATTGGCGAGCTCCACTTGCTCCGGAGCGCTGCCGAGTCAGAGTTTGTTCGTGATATGATGTCCGAGTCATGTTAGAGACTTTGCAGACAGGGTCATGTGCATAAGATGTCCGTTGTGAGCGGCTCCATAAGCCGTAGTATTGTTATATGTGGTTTTACAGATTTTGCACGGTTATAAGTTTTGTCTAATTTGAAAAGATGTAGAGTATGTTTGTTCTTTTGAAAATCTCCATTATGTATTTATGATTTGGTCGAGGGCCCAGTATGAATATGAGTGTTACAATAGTCAGAGGGTTCGCTCGGCTCTAGATAAGGGTCGGGTACCCATCACACCCTAACGAAAATTGGGGTGTGACAAAGTGGTATCAGAGCGAGGTCTGTCCGTGGGGTTGTCTGCAAAGTCGTGTCCGGTAGAGTCCTGTTTATGGTGTGAAACGCGCCACATTTATAAACAGGAGGCTACGGGGGCATCTAGGAATTGTTGACCTTCTTTCGTCATAGATCGTGCGATAGAGCCAAGTCATAGAAGAATGAAATTCCGTCCGTAAGCCTTACATACGTCGGAAGGAAGCAAGTAACGATATGTGGATACATTTGACCGGTTACGAAACGTAAAGATTTCGGATGGAAAGAATGTGATATGAAGTTATATACTCTGTAAGGTATTGATGGCATTCGCGGTGTACAGAATTCGGATAATAAGAATTTTTGAAGGTGATATGGAGGATTAGAAAGGGCAAAATGGTAATTGCACAAGAAAGGGCGTGTTACGAAAATGCCTCAGGATCTGTGAAACTTTGACTGGCTCCAGATTATGTAATAAGGGCCATATGAAAAAGCGTATGCGATTATGTCAGTAATAAAACACCGAATTCCACCAAAGATTCGAGGTTAAGCGTGCTAAAGGGAGCAAGGATGGGTGACCCCCTGGGAAGGAAGTAAGAAATTTCAAAGATTTAGTCGTAAAGGACAAATGAGAAAAGAGAATGGCCTAAGTGAAGTCGAGACTATACGAGATGATTGGAGACCACAAAAGGCTACGAGAGTACGGTTAGCCCGATTAAAGAAGAAATGAAAAGTATGTCACGGTTCTGCAATTTGGATAGGCTTGAATAATGTTTGGAAGTATTTTGTGGATTAGTGATGCTAATTATATGTGTATATGCATATTAACATGTATGACACCTCATACGTGAGGAGATCGATGGAGAGCGAAAGGAAAACTTATGATAAGGAATTTTATGTCGTGCGCGGAGTCGGAAGAAGAATCGTTGGTGCATAAGGAGCCCCCTTAAGGGGGGGGAGGTTATATTATGTTAGACCAAAGAGGGAGTTACCATATTCTTAAGTATCGGAAAGGAAACCTATGATATAAAATGAGGATTCGTGTAAAGGCTAAGGAGGATAAGGTGAAGGATAAGGAAATGGCATAAAAGTAAAGGGCAACTATAAAGGAACCCCTCCCAAGGTGCGTAAGACCCCATAAGATCGCCGAACATTCGAGGACGAATGTTCTGTGCGGGGGGAGGATGTTATAGCCCGTATTTTGTACGTTTGGATATTTCGAAGTCGTCGTGGAAAGTTACGGGCGAGACGATTTTCAAAAATTATTTTAATGCAAGTGGCTATGAATGTTGCTTATGAACATTATTAGTATGGGAATATTGTGAGAGGTTGAGGGCGAAAAAGGAAAATTCGCAAAATGGTTCATGGAAATATTTGAAAAGGCTAGGGGCAAAATGGTCATTTCACGGGAATTCAAGAAAACTCCAATATATATTGGCTATGTGAAGAAAAAGAATGGAAAAAGGAAGACTAAAACAATAAGTCATCTTTTAAAAAGAATAATATAATAGAAAGAAAACTCTAGAGAAATAAAAAAAAAAGAAAAAAAATCTAGAGAGAGGCATGTGCCCCTATATGCATACTTATATATATATATATATATAATAAGGAGGAGTACTCATATTTCATAAAGAGAGAAAGAAAGCAAGAAAGAAAAATGGAGAAGGAAAAGGGAGCAACCATTCGGCCACAAGCTGGCCGAAAATGGTCCTTGCCCATTTGATCATGGAAAAATTGTTTCTTCATGCTTTCATACTAATTAGAAGGTCCTCTTCGACGTGGAGTGGTTTTTGGAAGAAGAAAGCTATTCGTTTTGCAAAAAGGCAAGCCTAGCCGTGGGGGAGGTGGAAGGAAAAAGGTAAGGCTCAATTTTGTTTTTCATATGTTTTGTGGATGTTTTGAAGTATGTAAATGAATGGAGTTGTGGTGAATTGTGTGTGGCCGTGAGTTGTGCTATATGGTGTAGGAATAATGAATTAATGTTATTTATCATGTTGGTTGTTGTTGTTATGAACTATGTGATGAAGAAATGGGTGAAATGCATGAAAGTAGGGTGTTGAGGTTGTAGCCATGTATGTTGTTGTTGTGCCGAAATTGTATGGGCTGAATTGGAAGGTAATGAGATATCAATGTGGCTTCTTGAAATTATGAAAGTGAAGTTGTTAACGAATGAATTATTGATATAGTTTGTGAATTTAGAAGAAAGAATTGTGTTGGGAATGTTCTTAAACCATATGTGAATGATGCGGATTGTTGGAAAAGTGTTTGAATGGTTGTGGATTGGTATTTGAATATGCGATCGTTGATACTAGTTTGAATATGTGAAGTTGAATTTAATATGCAGGAATGTTGTTGAACTATATAGAAAAGAGTTATTAATATTAGAATGTGTTTGGAATCGTTTATGGATATTGTTGATGTGCTTGTTGGTATTGTTGTTGATATTTGGGCCGAGCCATATCCTCGGGACGGTATATTTACAGGGGAGGTGCTGCCGAAATTTCGGCAGGAAATAAGTGAATTTATTTGGAAAAGTAAGACAAGTGTTGGTTAAGGGTGAGTTCTTAAAGCCTTATGGTTGATATTTGGTAAATGTGACCAAATTGCAGCTTTTGGCGAACTTGGAGCCGAGATTTGGAGTAGCGTAAACGGCGGAAAAGGTATGTAAGGCTTACCCTTTCTTTCTTTGGCATGTCCTAGATGTAATAGGCTTGAATACGTGCTTCGGGACTACTCCTATTCTAGAAGTCCGAGGTTGAATTTAGTTACTATTCATTCAATAGAATTGAACTTACTAAGTTACGCTTTATTGTAAAGAAATGTCCAAACGTCCGTAACTTTTGAAAACGAAAGTGGAATGCTTTGAAATCTTCGAGGATAAGCTAATGGGATATAATGACCATGTTTTTATGTTCGTTACCCGACTTGACCCGAGGTGGGCCCACAACTCCCGAGACCTAATTGTACTGTTCTATTTGCCTTATGTCCGTAAGATAACTAAAGAAACCTTTGACTTTCGTTCTGAATTTAATATAAGTATCTGGTAACTCGGATATGAGCATTTTGGTTTGACTATCCGGACATAAACACTTCAACACGAATGGCCTGATATGAATATTCTGATATAAGCTCTCTGATGTAAGTATTCTGAAATGTAAATTCTGATATAAGTATTCGGATATAAGTATGGTGCTATAAGTATTTGATACAAGTATTTTGATATGAACGGTCTCTCGTGAGCTTTAATGTTCTTCATACACGATCTCGGGATCGCTTGAAAAGTCCGAAGAGGTTTCGCGCTTCAAATGTCCATAACTTTCCGATGCTAATCCCGGAAGGACCCGAAACTTGCCTACGAATCTTCATATGTTGGTAAGTGTACGTATTCATCGAGTCCGGATTTATGTGCATATGGTTTCTCACGACTCGCTCGTGCATAGCTTAATATGTCTTTCATCGAGTCCGGGCCTGTGGCATGTTATGTTTTCGTGCGTACTTTACGGTATGATTCGATTCACGAGTCCCGGCCAGACATGATCTCGTGCGTACCGCATTATTCACCGAGTCCCTCGTACTTGTGGACCGGACACGTTATCCGTATGTTTATGATGATACGGGGATGGCGGCCGTGATGGCATTTGATATTATCCACCGAGACCCGCGGTAGAGGGCCGGGACACGTTATGTATAATTGGTACTGTGATTCGACCGCATGATTCTACATTACCGAGTCCCTTAACAAAAGGGCGGGACACGTTATTTGCATATATGACATATGAGTCGCTTATATATGACCCTATCCACCGAGTCCCTTATCAGAGGGCCGGGACACGTTTTATGCATATGCGGTATGTAATATCATCTGAGCATTCTGTGCATTCTGTATTCTGTCCGATATATATGTATGTGTCAGTGTCTGAACGTTCTGTATGTTCGGTAGTTTGTCCGTTATATGGTACAATCTGAATATTCGTATGTTCGACGTCGTCCAATATATGATTCGTCGAACATTCTCGCACATTCGAACTCCGTCCGACGTGTGACATCACCCGTGCGTTCGTATTTTCCGCACCTCTTCGGACGTGCGATCGGTGATTGCAAAATAAGTATTTTGTTATCTTTGGTTGGTTCATTTATTTCCTGTACACTTTTTAGCATATGAAACAGGTATGTATGAATTGCTCTGGGAGGTAAGCGTCTGCTATTCTGAGTAACGTATGTACCTGATAGTTCTGTCTGTTTTGGTTATAGTTTTGTTTCTCTGTATTGCATGCCTTACGTACTCAGTACATATTCCGTACTGACCCCCTTTCTTCGGGGGCTGCATTTCATGCCGCGTTGGTACACCCTGGGTGAGCTAAAGATACAGCAGAAGATGTTCCACGGATGGCGAGCTCCTTGCTCCGGAGCGCTCGCCGAGTCGAGTTTGTTCGTGATATGATGTTCGAGTCATGTTAGAGACTTTGCGACAGGGTGGTCATGTGCATAAGATGTCCGTTGTGAGCGGCCCATAAGCCGTAGTATTGTTATACGTGGTTTCTGATTTTGCACGGTTATAAGTTTTGTCTAATTTGAAAAGATGTAGAGTATGTTTGTTCTTTTGAAAATCTCCATTCTGTATTTATGATTTGGTCGAGGGCCCAGTATGAATATGAGTGTTACAATAGTCAGAGGGTTCGCTCGGCTCTAGATAAGGGTCGGGTGCCCATCACACCCTAACGGAAATTGGGGTGTGACACTTTACTCACTCGTGTTTCTCACTTTTCACCTTGTCCGACATTTTGATATCCTTACCTTCCATCTACTCACTTTCTTCCTTTCCAAATATCATTGTATTAGAACTTTCCAAGCTTACCCCCGTGGCGAAAATAGCATCCGCTACTCCGATAACGCTTGTCAATTTAACCTTACTACCCTGCCCTATCAATGCCTCCAATATGCCGCAACGTCGATTGCTGGGATACACATACCCACTGATATAGCCATGCATGGGATATCATGTACATACGTATACATATAATTACTACCATCTCGCTTACCAAATATTTCCAAATGCTATTCCAACTCACCCTAATTCTAGAGCTGTGATGCACCTTGTTTCTCCTCACCGGTCTAGTCCGCCTCGGCCTACGCGACCTCTTAAGACTTCCGCCCACTCTGTATACTCTAATTTCCCCTTAGGCTACTCTAGCTTCCCATTTGGCTTCCCTGTGTCTGACTTTATAGGACTTTTAGTACACTTCCCAGGGGGTCACCCATCCTAAAATTTCTCTCACTCCAGCACGCTTAACCTTGGAACTCTGATGAAATACGATGCCCTAGTGCTAGTATGATAGCGTCTACCTCGCCACATGACTTTCATCACATAATCTGGAGTAAGTTGAAGTCTTAACAGATTTCAAAACATTCTCATAACACATCTCCCTCCGAATTAAAAAGGTCTCTTACTCTTCTGACTCCACCATTACTATGTTAGCCCTTTTTCAATCCTCAATATTAACTCTTCACCTATGGATATGGCTACTTCCCGTCCTAAACTTCCAGATTCCCAATGGTGGTGAACACACCTTGATCGCCGTTATTTATAAATACTTGGTTATCGGCCTTTGGACTTCTGCTTGCCGCTATTAAGTGACAATCGTACAGTAAATACACATACATAAAAAAAAATTCCAATAAGGACTCATATACCTGTAACCGCATTTGGTGACGCCTCCTGATCCTGTCTACTGGCCAACGCATATAGGCGGTTCGATGGACCGCTAAAACTGGAGGCTCCGCCACGGCCTCTGCCACGGCCTGCTGGTGTCGGCATACCCTGCCCCATAGGGCGCATGGCTACAGAAGAAGATGATCCAGCAACTGACCCAGTAGGCTGAGCTGCGCCACCTGAACTACCCCTATACAGACACCCCCTCATGATATGTGTCACGACCCAACTCCGTAGGCCGCGACTCGTACCCTAGCTGGGCACTTACACGTACCTTATCCTAAATTAGCAAAGTATTAAAAGTAAACGGAAACAATAATTTAATCAGGTCAAGCAGATATAGCGCACGAAGGCCGATAAGGCCGTTACAACATATAGATAAGCTATAATCGTACGCAAAACTTACAAACATATACAGCACCCACACCACATGTCTACGGACCTGCGGAACAAAACGTAATCATATGACGGGACAGGGCCCCGTCGTACCCAGAGTAAATATGTACAAATGTAACGAGAAAAGTCTATACCAAAATATGGGCTCCGGACAAGGGAGCACTTGAACAGAGCAGCAAATAACCTAAGCGGCGGATCAACAACTCGAACGCACGTACTGCGTGGCACGAAACGCAGCCCCCGAAGAAAGGGGGTCAGTACGGAAAATGTACTGAATATGTAAAGCAGAGACTGTAATAAGTAAAACTAAAAACAGAAGGAATGTGCAGAAAGCAAACGAGGTACATAGGTAATCAAAAATGCGTATCAGAAATCATAAGTGATGCATACGAAAAACATATGCAAAGCCGGCCCCGCTATGGGGCTCGGTGAACAGAACAGAGGCGCTCCCTTCTGTCCCGCGCCAAAACACATCATACTTCAGAGCAAGGAATATCTCCGAAACAGATCGTAACATACCAAGTGGCCACATCAGAACATAATCAACAGATATCAGCATAAGCGTACATGGCACATCATACACCACAACCCATGTACGTATATACCTGCCCCCTCACACCGGGGCGCGGCGAACAATGCAGAGAAATACGCTTGAGAACATATCCTGGCCCGGGCTCAGTGTGGGAAGCATTGAGGCATCCACGAGTGGAGTAGTGAGAAACTAATGCAATAAAAATAACATATGTATATCCAGAGACTCGATGAGGCAGATCGAATAACAAATCAAGTCAATGAAAACGGACGGAGTCATAGCACGTACCTTTCGGACCTCACGGAGGGTTATGTCGGAACAGAACATGCGGATTCGTAGCACATATCAAAATACATCATAGGACTTAACGGAATATTTTAAACGATTTTGAAGTAATGAATAGAGGAGTAGTTAAAACGTTTCCTTTAAAACCGCTCGAAGATGAGTCAAAATTGTAAAAAGGATAGAATCGGAAATAGTGGGCCCACCTCGGGTCAACCGAGGGGGTGGACACAAATTATGTACAATAGGCGTTATGGAGTCGCTTATGAAAGTTCTTGAAGCAACCGGATCTTTCTCACAAAAGTTTTAAGCGTTTAAGCACTTTCTTAACTACTTACAACTTAACTAATTCAATTTTACTGAAAGAAAGTGGGACAATTTCAAACGTGGACTACAAAGAGTAGAGTTGTCCCCGAAGTACAAATTTAAGCCTAGTATACCTAGGACGTGCCAAGAGAAGGAAAACGAAGCTTTACATACCTTTTGCGCCTTTTACGCTCTCCAAAACTCCGGTCCCATTTCGTCAGAAATCTGCAAATGGTCACTTTTACCAGTTACTATTCATGCGAGTTGACATTTCCAATCTTTGGTTTCTATTTGGCTACCGAAATTTCGGCAGCACTTCCCCTATAAATACGACACCCCCGAGATTTAACTCGGCTCAAAACAACTAACAACAACCCAACAACATTAACAATCCATTCCAAAATACATTATAATGTCAATAACTCTCCTTCGAATATTCCAACACATTTCAATTATGTTCAATTCAACTTCATGTATTCAAACTATCATCAATGCTTACGTATGCCAATAATAATCCGAGGCCATTCAAATACGTCTTAGGAACATCCCAAGGAACCCATATAATGTTCAAACAACTCAAACAACAAGTTAACTTACCCGAAATCCATCAACTACACTAGGAACCTCAACAACACATTTTCTCCTTCCGAATTCATAAACTACATCAACAAACCATACCTTAACATCATTATTCATACAAATTCAAGAAACCACATTAAAGCCATATTAATTCCCAAATCAGCCCACACGGTTTTAGTTTCAACTTGGGATCATTCAACTTCATTTTTACATCATATAAAACATGACGACAACAACCAAAACACCAAATAACATTAGCTCATTTCATGCACACCAAGCAGCCCCCTATTCGGCCACTCCATGACACACAACATTCCATGAGTTTCATTCATTTTCTACACATCACAACAACACATAAGCATGTTGAATTCAATTTCTCTCCATTCCTACACAATATACATATTTGCACGGCCACACATACATCCACGGCCACAACTCAACTTCCATATTCCATGATTTTTCATTCATTTCCATACTTACAACACATACAAATCATCTATATCATATGAAAAATAAGATTAGAACTCACCTTCTTCCTCCTCCTTCTTCATTCGGCTATGGCAAAGATTTGCTAGAACAAGAGCTTTACTTGATTCAACAACTACTTCATGTTGTTTAGCACCTTCCAAGGAGTGGAAAACATGGAAGAAAATAATTTATTGTGGTGAATCCTCCATGGCCAGTTTCGGCCAGCCCTTCAAACCGAACAGCTCCCTTTGTTTTTCTCCATATTTCTTCATCTTTCTAGAGTTTGGAAGATGACTAAATAATGCTAAGTCATCTTATAATATAAGTGTATCATGGTCCACAAGTCATGTGCAAGTCACATGGCTTTTAATTTCATGAAAATTAATTCTCCAAGTCTTCACTTTGGCTCCATATTTCATGAAACACTCGTTTCCATAATTCCACTTTCGACCCCACGTTTTTCTTACTATCCCATTCCAACAAATTAACACGCAACTTATGCTTTAAAATAAAATCGTGGTTAAAATTCTCAACTTTGCGTCTCTAAATAGTCTTGTCCTTAACTTTTCATAATTAGCTCGAAACGTCCCGACGTACAAAAGTGTGGGATATAACATCCTTCCCCCCTTTAGAACATTCGTCCTCGAATGTTCAATTTTATCTTGCAAGGTCTTATAAGCATCTCGGGGGGGGGGGGGGGGGTTATTACTTATTCCTCCTTCTTCACTTTTCTCTTGACTATTCAAGTCCTTATTTTTCCGCTATTATTCTACCATAGCACCTTAACACACATCCCTTCTTCGGCACGGAACTTGCTTACCCTACGAGTAATGCGACGAGGTCCAATACATTTCGAGTTGAACTTTTCCTTCCTTTTCTTACTTTTTGTTTCAGGGCTTGCCATCATTGGCAAATAATTCCGCTACCTACATCTTACTTTTAATCCCGCACAGTAGTGTTATCTTTCACATTGCCTCCGTAATTTGCTTGTCACTTCACTTGGTCGTATTCATTCTCTTCTGTGAGCGTTCACCTTTTAGGGTCGTATCATTTAAGACCTTCCACAATTTATTCCCGGCACTGTCTCAATTACCCTCCTAACTTCAACCTCCTTTGCCAGCTCTCGGATCTTATTGACTTGCCTTGGTTGGAAGCTTAACCGTAGCCCCCGGCACCCTATCCAGGATGTCGTAGGGTCAATTATCTCCATTTTACATTTGCTTCATTCGCACTTGCTTCCCCCCTTTTGAGGCGTACTCATACTAATTCCCGATCCTACTTTACCCTATGCCTATGTTTCCAGTTTCAATCCGGCGGTATTTTAATTCTGATGTTCTGGTCCTCTGACCTTCCACCTACTTGCTTTCTTTCCTTTCCAAATATCATTGCATTCGAACTTTCCAAACTTAACCCGTGGTAAAACAACATCAACTTGTCTTATAACATTGGTGCCATTTATACCATTTCCCACTTAAGCTTTGCTACCCTGTCCGCTTAAGGCCTTTTCTATACCGCCCTGATAGTTGCCGAAATACACATATCTACTGATATAACCATATACGGGACACACACCTACGCAGACACGTAGTCGCTATCGTCTCACTTACATAATATTTCCAAATACTGTTCGGACTCACCCCAATTCCAAAATCGTGACACATCTCCTTCTTTCTTGCCGATCTACTTGCCTCGTTCTACGTGATCTCTCAAAATCTTCGTCTACTCAGTGTATTCCAAGTCCCTTTAGACTACTCCAGCTCCCCATTTGCTTCTTTGGCTGAAGTTGTAAAATTTTCCGAAACTTCCCAGGGGGTCACCCATCCTGAAATTTCCCTTACTTCAGCACGCTTAACTTCGGAATTCCGGTGGAATACGAGGCTTTAATGCTAGTCGGACAGCGTCCACCACGCTGCATGACCTTCAATACATAATCTGGAGTAAACTGGAGCCTTACCAGATTTCTCGAACACCCTCGTAGCACAATTACTATTTTGCCCCTGTACTCTTGTCCTAGCCATGCTATTATTTCTCCTAGCCATAAACTCGTCATAATTTATTCATGCTTATCAATTCAGTCGGTACCTTAATATAATACTCTATCAAGATTTGCCAACCTCCTTTAACTCATTTCTCAAGGTCACGATCCCTTTTCGAATTCTTTTTACCATATCATATTTTTTCTAGGTCCACCATACTTGCAACTTAGGCGTATTCTGTCTTTACCATTAACACGACCTTTCACGACATATTACAAATCCCTACCTTATTCTCGTTTTATTCCTGGGAAAATTTCGGCAGAGTTTCCTCTATATCTCTGACTATCGCAAAACCTGTACACAGGAAATACCAACACCGCCTCACAGGGCCAACAACATATATATACATGTCACACCAAATCACAGCCACACAGGGCTCCCAGCATCGACAATAGCATGAAAATAGGGAATTTTACCTCGTATGTCCGTCTTGGATTGCACCTGTTACGCTTTTCTGCTTACTTTTCCTTTTCAACATTTTTGACTCTACATTCCTCGTACTCCAGTACCTTATTTGACATATACCTGTCGTGCCGTTGCTTACCTGCGTGCTCTGTAACCTCCAATATTATCAATCGCCTCCTTCTGTTGGCGTCGTCTTCTGCTGAAATCAAATGTTAGTACGAGGAATTTCATTTCCTATGACTTGGCTCTATCGCACGATCTAAGACAGAAGAAAGGTCATTGATTCCTAAATGCCCCATGACCCCCTGTTTATAAGTGTGGCCGGCTTCACACCATAAACAAGGCTCTGCCGGACACGGTCTGTAGACATTCCGAGGACCTAACCGCTCTGATACCACTTTTGTCACGACCCAACTCCGTAGGCCGCGACTCGTACCTAGCTGGGCACTTACACGTACCTTATCCTAAATTAGCAAAGTATTAAAAGTAAACGGAAACAATAATTTAATCGAGTCAAGCGTATATAGCGCACGAAGGCCGATAAGGCCGTTACAACATATAGATAAGCTATAATCGTACGCAAAACTTACAAACATATACAGCACCCACACCACATGTCTACAGACCTCTACAGAACAAAACGTAATCATATGACGGGACAGGGCCCCGTCGTACCCAGAATAAATATGTACAAATGTAACAGAAAAGTCTATACCAAAATATGGGCTCCGGACAAAGGAGCACTTCAGGCAGCTGAGCAAATAACCTAAGCAGCGAATCAACAACTCAGACGTCTGTACCTGCGTGGCACGAAACGCAGCCCCCGAAGAAAGGGGGTCAGTACGGAAAATGTACTGAATATGTAAAGCAGAGACTGTAATAAGTAAAACTAAAATCAGAAAGAATGTGCAGAAAGCAAACGAGGTACATAGGTAATCAAAAATGCGTATCAGAAATCATAAGTGATGCATGCAGAAAACATATGCAAAGCCGGCCCCGCTATGGGACTCGGTGAAACGAAACGAGGCGCTCCCTTCTGTCCCGCGCCAAAACACATCATACTTCAGAGCAAGGAATATCTCCGAAACAGATCGTAACATACCAAGTGGCCACATCAGAACATAATCAACAGATATCAGCATAAGCATACATGGCACATCATACACCACAACCCATGTACGTATATACCTGCCCCCTCACACCGGGGCCGCGGCGAACAATGCGAGCAATACGCTTGAGAACATATCCTGGCCCGGGCTCAGTGTGGGAAACATTGAGGCATCCACGAGTGGAGTAGTGAGAAACTAATGCAATAAAAATAACATATGTATATCCAGAGACTCGATGAGGCACATCGAATAACGAATCAAGTCAATGAAATCGAACTGAGTCATAGTACGTACCTTTCGGACCTCGGAGGTTATGTCGGAATAGAACATGCGGATTCGTGATACATATCAAAATACATCATAGGACTTAACGGAATATTTTAAACGATTTTGAAGTAATGAATAGAGGAGTAGTTAAAACGTTTCCTTTAAAACCGCTCGAAGATGAGTCAAAATTGTAAAAGGATAGAATCGGAAATAGTGGGCCCACCTCGGGTCAACCGAGGGGGTGGACACAAATTATGTACAATAGGCGTTATGGAGTGGCTTATGAAAGTTCTTGAAGCAACCGGATCTTTCTCACAAAAGTTTTAAGCGTTTAAGCACTTTCTTAACTACTTACAACTTAACTAATTCAATTTCTTGAAAGAAAGTGGGACAATTTCAAACGTGGACTACAAAGAGTAGAGTTGTCCCCGAAGTACAAATTTAAGCCTAGTATACCTAGGACGTGCCAAGAGAAGGAAAACGAAGCTTTACATACCTTTTGCGCCTTTTACTCTCTCCAAAACTCCGGTCCCGTTTCGTCGAAATGCGCAAATGGTCACTTTTGCCAGATTACTATTCATGCGAGTTGACATTTCCAATCTTTGGTTTCTATTTGGCTACCGAAATTTCGGCAAGCACTTCCCCTATAAATACGACACCCTCGAGATTTAACTCGGCTCAAAACAACTAACAACAACCCAACAACATTAACAATTCATTCCAAAATACATTATAATGTCAATAACTCTCCTCGAATATTCCAACACATTTCAATTATGTTCAATTCAACTTCATGTATTCAAACTATCATCAATGCTTACGTATGCCAATAATAATCCGAGGCCATTCAAATACGTCTTAGGAACATCCCAAGGAACCCATATAATGTTCAAACAACTCAAACAACAAGTTAACTTACCCGAAATCCATCAACTACACTAGGGACCTCAACAACACATTTTCTCCTTCCGAATTCATAAACTACATCAACAAACCATACCTTAACATCATTATTCATACAAATTCAAGAAACCACATTAAAGCCATATTAATTCCCAAATCAGCCCACACGGTTTTAGCTTCAACTTGGGATCATTCAACTTCATTTTTACATCATATAAAACATGACGACAACAACCAAAACACCAAATAACATTAGCTCATTTCATGCACACCAAGCAGGCCCTATTCGGCCACTCCATGACACACAACATTCCATGAGTTTCATTCATTTTCTACACATCACAACAACACATAAGCATGTTGAATTCAATTTCTCTCCATTCCTACACAATATACATATTTGCACGGCCACACATACATACTCGGCCACAAGCTCAACTTCCATATTCCATGATTTTTCATTCATTTCCATACTTCACAACACATACAAATCATCTATATCATATGAAAAATAAGATTAGAACTCACCTTCTTCCTCCTCCTTCTTCATTCGGCTATGGCAAAGATTTGCTAGAACAAGAGCTTTACTTGATTCAACAACTACTTCATGTTGTTTAGCACCTTCCAAGGAGTGGAAAACATGGAAGAAAATAATTTATTGTGGTGAATCCTCCATGGCCGATTTCGGCCAGCCCCTTGAACCGAACAGCTCCCTTTGTTTTTCTCCATATTTCTTCATCTTTCTAGAGTTTGGAAGATGACTAAATAATGCTAAGTCATATTATAATATAAGTGTATCATGGTCCACAAGTCATGTGCAAGTCACATGGCTTTTAATTTCATGAAAATTAATTCTCCAAGTCTTCACTTTGGCTCCATATTTCATGAAACACTCGTTTCCATAATTCCACTTTCGACCCCACGTTTTTCTTACTATCCCATTCCAACAAATTAACAAGCAACTTATGCTTTAAAATAAAATCGTGGTTAAAATTCTCAACTTTGCGTCACTAAATAGTCTTGTCCTTAACTTTTCATAATTAGCTCGAAACGTCCCGACGTACAAAAGTGCGGGATATAACAATATGGCCTTGACGGCCGCAAGCAAAACAAGCACCTGTAGCGAGACGACATTCCCCCGAATGACGCCTGCCGCACTGAGGGCACTGAGGCATAGATGGCCTTGTCTGGCTCAAACCTCTGCTCGATTGCGAACCCGAAGCCCTGGAGCTCTGACCGGCTCTGGAATACCCTGTGCTATCAAATCTCCTACCCGAAAACCGTGGGGGTGCACTCCGTGCTGGCTGAGAAGAATACCTAGTGTACTGCTGAGGCTGCCCGCCTCGAAACTCCCCAGAATAACCAGCCGATCTAGCCCTCTTGGGCTGGCCTCTGTCATGATCTCTGTCGGATTGACGCCCTCTGTGTCGATCTTCCATCCCCTGTGCGTACGCTTGTACCCGAGCAATATCCATTCCGAGCTGGGAAGCCATTACCATACAACTATCAACCAAATAACGATCCAACCCCATCACATATCGATACATCCTATCGGCTATATCGCCCTACAGTAGTGGGTGCATGTCTAGCCAGTGAGTCAAACTCTAGACTATACTCCCGAACACTCCTGCCATTGTGCCTCAGATGCAGGAATCTATCAACTCTGGCTCGCCGCATCTCTGGAGGCAGAAAGTGGCCAAGAAAGGCCTCCACAAACTCGTCCCATACTGTTGGAGGATCATCCTCACCCCTAGACAACTCCCACGACTCATACCAATTGACGGCTACATCCCGCAATCGATACGACGCTAACTCCACAGATTCAGTCTCAGAAGCCTTAATTAGCCGCAACGTACGCTGCATCTATCGAATGAACTCCTGCGGGTCCTCCTCGAAATTCGATCCGAAAACCTCTGGAGGATTACAGGTCAAGAAATCACGGGCCCTCAGACTATCATACCTGTCCGCATAATCACCTCCTAATCCGGTACGCGAGTACGCCGCCACTGGTACGGTCGGAATCGGACCGCATCTCTCATAGCCCTATCCTCCGCCCCGGGCCGAGGAGCCGGAGGCTCGGACATCGGGACCTCGGGGAGGGGCGGTGGAGCCACCCCTTGATCGGCGGGCCGCCCCGCACGTGCTCCTCCCCGATAGTGACGGTGTAGCGAGCTCGCCGACCGGAGCACAACCTCGGGCATAAGGCGGGCATGAGCCCTAGTAACTCTCTAAATCGTCGGGTCTCTCCGGCCATCACGTTCTGCCCTTACGGGCGGCAACCGTTGCTTTCTTTGGAGGCATCTGTTATATCCCCCACTTTGCATGTTCGAATATTTTGAGATGATTGCGATAAACTAAGCACAAGTATTATAAATCGTATTTCCTATATTTGGACATTTTGAGATAATTGTAGTAAGTTGAGGACAATGCTATGTTTTAGACTTGCTTGACACAAGTTGGTTATGAAAGTTTCGGATGTGGTAATATTGTAAAAGGTTAAGGGCAAAATTGGAATTCCAAAAAAATTTGTTTCATGAATTGCAAGTTAGCCACAAAAGATTGGGCAAAAAAAAAAAAACATATAAAAAGGGCCATAGGGTGGCCGGTTGGGCCAAGCCCATGAAGGGGGCCAAAAATTGTAATTTAAATAAGTAAGGGACCATTAGTTATCTAGAGTTTTCAAGAGAAATTGAGAGAAGTTGAAAGAAAGAAAGAAGGAGGAAGACAACCATGGCCATTCGGCCATGGTCCTCATATTTTGTCCCCTTAAACTTTGTTGCCAAAAATTATTTTCTTGATGTAACTCTACTAATTCAAGCCTCCTCTACAACATGGTGTGATTATTTCGGAAGATAAGTCGTCCGTTTCGTCGTTTGGGCAAATTGGTGGAGTGAAGAAGTTGAGAGGAAAAAGGTATGATTCAATCCTCTTTATAGGTTACAAAGGCTTTGTGGAGATTGTAGTACGTGGAAACGAATAGAATTCATTGAAATATAGACGTTTGCATGGTATCTATATATGCTTGCATCGGCCGTGTGTGCATGTTATGGTATAGGTAAGATAAATTGAATTTTATGTTGTAATATAGTTGTGGTTATTATGGGAATTGTGTTGCAAGTGAAAGTTGAACAAAAAAAATTGGATGAATGTGGCAAATTGTATGTTGGCCGTGGGAAATATGGTGATGAACTAATGATGGATTTGTTTTGTTTAATATGCTAATTGTGTCGTTATGATCTTTACAATGCAAATGAAGGTTATATGGGTTGAGTTTGCATGACAATGGATTGTAGAGAATTATGGCACATTAATGTGATTTTTAAGGTATTAAGATAATAAAATTCCTAAAGTGTGAATTATGGTTGTTAATAATGAAGTAGTAAGTAGAAAAGGTGTTAGAATGGTTGCGATGCATATATGCGAATTTTGGATGGAATATGAAAATTGGTGAATTGTTGAACGTGGCATATGTAGCATGATATGCCCTTAGCTTATGTCTAAATGATTTCAAATTAGTGAATGAATATGTAAACGATGATATTGGTTCGAATGTGCGTAATTGGATTGAAAGTTGATACACTAGGTAGCAAGGAAGATTACTTATGTTGGAATGCGTTTGGATTGGTTGTTATATTGTTGTTGGCATAGTTGTTGTTATTTTGGCCGAGTTCCATTCTCGGGTTGTTGTTGATTGGCATATTGAGCCGAGTTAAATTCTCGGGGTGTCATATTTATAGGGGAGATCTTTGCCCGAAATTTCGGTAGACAAATACTAAACCCAAGTTGGAAGTTTGAATCTCATGAATAGTAAGCGGTAAATGTGACCATTTGTAGGTTTTGGACGAAACGGGATTTGGATTTTGGCAAGCGTAAAGGACGAGAAAGGTATGTAAAGCTCTCCCATTCCTTCTCTTGGCATGTCTTAGGTGTACTAGGTTTGAATTTGGACCTCGGGGACAACTCTACTCCTCGGAATCCACGTTCAAAAATGCCCCTTCTTCATTCGAAGAAATTGAATTGAATATTGCGCGAACGGTTAGAAGAATTGTTTAAACCTCTGAAACCTATACAAACGCAAACCGATCATCCTAATATCCTTGTAAGTGACGTTATGAAGTTTAACTTACGTAATTTACATATGCCACCTCATTTGGTCGAGGTGGGCCCACTTTGTCCGAATTTTTCCCTAATGTCCTATTTAAAACTACCTTTGAATATGAAACTAAGGAAACTTTTGACTACCTTTCTAAGTTCTAACGAATAAGCGCTATAAGTATTTTATTGAGTTTTATGACCTACTTTGGGATTTGAAAGCGCGGAAAGACTATTTCGACACGAACTATTCTGATATCCGAAAGACTTATATTTTTAATTATTGTCAAATGTTTGCTATAAGTTCTGCCATCTGAGAGATGTTATAAAGTTTCTGTATATGTTACATTCTGCATTCTGACATACACTGTTACATCCCGTATTTTGTACCCTCGGGTAAGTCGAGGCAAGTGACATGAGTCGCGTATGGAAAATTGTAAAGTTGGAATATTAAGAAAGGTCAGGGGTAAAAAGGTAAATTTGCATAATGACTCATGGAAATACGGAGAAAGGCCAGGGGCAAATTTGGAACTAAGGCAAAATATTTTTCATGAAAAAGATGAAATTTGCTAGAACTTTCATGAAAGGGGGGCCACTTGGCCATGGACCCCACTTGCATTATATGGCCAAATAAAATCAAGACAAGCTTAGGGGCTATATGCCTAATTTCTATTGGAAGGGAGTATATATATATATAAGGAGAGATGATTAATTCATCTTAAATTCCCTAGAGTTTTCAAGAAACAAAGAACAAGAGAGAAAGAGGAAAAATTCTATGGCCATTCGGCCTTAAGAGAAAAACAAAACCGAAGGAGAAAAAAAAAAAGAAAGGAAAGAGAGGAAGTTTCCAACTTGTTCTTCATAGCCAAACAACTCCTTGAAGGGCTCTTAACATAGTAAGGTGTATTTGGAGCAAGGAAAACACAAGTCTTGGCAAGACTTTAGTTGGAAGACAAGGAAGAAGTAAGGGAAAAAGGTAAGGTTTAATTCTTTTCTTATATGTTATGCATGGTAGAGTATGTTGTGTGCATAGAAATGGATAAAATTCACATGTTGTGGAAGAGTGAGTGTGTGCCGTGAGGTTGTGTGTTGTGTGTTGTGTTGTGTTGTGTTGGTAGTTGTAATGTATGGAAAATATGGAAATTCATGAAAAATAGGTATATGGGGTGTGTTGGCCGAATTCAAGGTAGTGGAAGAGTGTAGTGAATTGATTTTATTTAGAATGGAAATTGTTGTTATGATGGGTTTTATGATGTTAGAATAAAGATTTAATGGGTTGGAAGAATGAAAATTGGTTGTCGTGATTGAATTTGAAAGAAGGAAAAAAATTGTTGTTGTTGTTTCATAAATTGGAAGATATGGGTAAGTAGTATATTGATGGTATTGTTGGAATATCATGCGAATTAAATTGTATTAAGTTATATCGAATTGTATGAAATTGTATGGAATTGCATTGAAAAGAATTGAATAGAGTTGAAATGAATATAAGTGGCTTGTTGGAGATGGGTTAGTAAGTAGAAAACGCGTTGGAATGGTCTCGTTGCATATATGAGAATTTTGGATTGAATATGGAAATTGTTGGAATTAATGGATATTGGATATATAACTTGAAATGCTCTTGGTTTATGTTTGAATGACCTTAAATTAGTATGTGAATATGAACATATTGATATTGGATTATAAGTGTAAAGTTGGATTTGGAGTTGTTGGATTATTTGGAAAATAAGACTATTTGCGCTAGAATGCGTTTTA
>NW_026727701.1:0-51871 GCF_029784015.1 Lycium ferocissimum
ATTATGAACATAAACTAGCTAGCTTTGCTATCGCTTCATACAACGGCATTAAGATGCCAAAATACCACATATTTAACTGTACATAACTGACTGAACATATCTGTCTACGAGCCTCTAGACATAATACACTTATACATAGAAAGGGCCGAGTACTGTCGTGCCCGAAATATACACAAAAGAGTACCACAGATGTGAGGCTCCGGAACAACTGGAGCGCTGTCAGGTGCGGCTGGTAGAGCTCCTAAGGATCAAATCCGCCTGTCTGCTGACCTGCGCGGCATGAAACGCAGCGTCCACAAGAAGGGACGTCAGTACGAATAGTGTACCGAGTATGTAAGGCATGAATAGTAATATGCGAGATCATAAACCATGTATAATGACATAAAAGAATTATAACTCAAGTCCTGGGATGGAAACATAACCTGTATATATAAGTGCCCTTGGGCAGATGCCGTGCTTTCTTAGCTTTCATTACTCCTTTATATATATACACATATATGCATAAAGATAGAATATATTATATTGCCGAGGCGTCGGCAGCCGATCCATTTAGCCATAAATATGCACATCCCGCGTCCGGGCATCCCGCGTCCGGGACGATATCAAGTCATGTAATGCCAACTGATCAGGTGGATATGCGTATATAACGCTCTGCCATTACCTCCATTTTCCCCGTGAATATATAAAAATTCCATGCATAAATATCGGCGTCTATAGCGCTCTGATTCTTTTTGTGTCATATATATATATATATATCATATACGGCTTCGTCTATAGCGCTCTCGAGGGTGTCATATATATATTTATATCATATATATTTATGCTTATATCATGTATATTTACATCATGTATGGTCTATAGCGTCTATCTCGACTCGCTATCATACAATATACTTATACTTATACGTATTCTCGGGCGCACACACATCCATCGGGGTCATAGGGCATAATTCCTTGTACTTAGATTCTTTAGAATAGTCGTTACCTATAATAGAATTGGGTTATCCAAACGGTTTAACATTCTCGTACCTTCGCTTTATAGCAAAGTATATTATCTACATATGTTACGTGTCATGGCGTTACTCAGGAAGGTCTTAGGGTAATCGAGTCTTATCCTTGCAAGTTCTAGGATATTTGGACATTTCTTTCGCAATTCATGCACTTTTGGTTCAATCTTCCGAATGAATAGTAACTATTTCCAATCGCGGATTTCTAGAGTTAGGAAAGTCCCCGAGGCGCGAAATCAAACCTATACGTCTAAGACATGCCAAGAAAGGAAGGGGAAACCTTACATACCTCTTTCCGCTCCTTTTGCTATTCCAATTTCACGTCGCAATCTCGTCGAAATCCGCAAATTGGTCATGTTTACCAAAACTCTCATTAGGATTCTTAGGGTTAGAATCTTAAAGAAACACTCGGCTACCGAAATTTCGTAAACATTTCTCCGTAAACATACCATCCTCAACATTCAACATAGCCAAATTCTCAACAATCCACAATCCGGAATTCAAACCCGGCCAAACTATTAACATAATTCAACAATCATACTAGCAATTCACATATTCCATTCAAGATGCATGATTTCAATTTACTACTTTCTTCAAAACCTTCCAACTTCAATGAACACAGTAACAACCTTACAATATATTTTCTAACGACATCATACTAATATCATTACATGCTATCCATGCAAGATCATTACTTTTCAATATACAAAAGCTTCAATTATCCACATACACCACACGGCCACACACCATAATTTCCAACTTCCACCAATTCATTCAACTTTCACTTCTAATACAAATTCCACCATAACTACAACTAGATTACCACATAAAATTCAACTCACCACACCTTACCATACCCTATACTACACGGCCAACTTCCCACATGCATATTTTTTTTCATGAATTTCCATCTTCCCTACACTTCACAACAACAACCAACACACAACACAACACAACACAACACAACACGACATACATAACACACACACACACACACACGGCCTGCCCTTGTGGGTCACGGCCACATGCAATATTTCCTTCCTTCATGAATTTCATCCATTTAAGCATACTACAACACATAAACCTTCCATTCCAATCATTATAACATACATACATCTTCCATAACACAAAGAACAAGATTCTTACCTCTTCCACTAGCTTCTTCTTGTCTCCACAACCTCTTTCTTGCCTAGATAATTATATCACCTTGAAGAGCACTTTGAGCTTGCTAAGAATATGTAGAGATTACAATTATAGAACCAAGGATTGAAGCTCCAAATTTTTTTCTTTTTTTTTTCTCTCTTTTCTTTTTTTTCGGCCGAAGGCCTTTTCTTTTCTCCTCTTGATTTCTCTTTTAATTTCTTGAAGCTTCTTGAACCATATATAATGATCCCTCTATTATTAATTTGTCACATGGAATAATTTCCATGGACTTGGGCCATGGCCTCATGGCCGGCCACCTCCTCTTTTGGGCCTCTTTTTCTTATTTTTTTTTTGAGCCCAATTAATCACCAATCTTGTTTTGTAATTTCCGAAACTAACTTCCGAAATTTCAATTTCGCCCTTGGCCGTCTCCGATGTTCTCGTGTCAATGTTTTCCATAAGTAACAACATACCCGCCAAATAAAATCAAAATATATCCCTATTCTTACAAATCACCATTATGTCCAAATTTCCCGAATGTGCAAAATACGGGATATAACATCCTCCCCCCCTTTAGAACATTCGTCCTCGAATGTTAAACTGGCCTCATGGTGCATTATAATACTTTGGGGGAGGTCTCCTTCGTAGATATCTCACATATCGCTCAACGTACCTATTCCAAGAGCTTAGGTTGCCTTCAAGTTATAGGCCAATTGATTTAACTCCGAACGCTAGCTCTGCGCTAACAAGTCCCTCTTGTTGGTCCTTGAATCGTCATAATCCATTTTTGGTCCAACATGTCCGCCCCTTCTGTTAGTCTAGTCCGTCTCCGCCTACCTGACTTTTGTAGGGTCCCTAACCACTCCACACACTGTAATTTACACTAGGCTACCTAATTTTACAGTCGTCTCCTGTTCCCACATTTGTGAAATTTTCAGCGTATTTCCCTGGGTCACCCATCGTGAAATTGCTCTCACCCTAGCACGCTTAACCTTGAAACTTTAATGCATTTCAGCGTCTTAGCGTTAGTATTTTCGCCGTCACTCCCTCGCACTACTTATATCCCGTAATACGGAACGAGTTAGGGTCTTAGCAGTTTTCAAATCACCCACGTAACACATCTTTTCCTTTATTCATAACTCCGCAATCTCTAGTATTCGTTCTCACCTGTACGTATGGCTACTTTTCGTCTTAATTTCCGAATTCTTAATATGTTTAGCAATACAAAGGCGGCGTAGAATAAAATAGAATCCAAATCAACTGACACGCATATCATAGAAGGGGCCGAAAAGCACCTGTGGCCGCGTGCGGAAGGCTCGTGGTCCCGTCGCCTGTCAATGCATATAGGCGTGGGGAGGGCCGGCCGAACCGGATGCTCCTCCTCTACCTCGACCGCGGCCCGCCGAAGCTTGGGAAGTCCGTCCGAGAGGGCGCACGGTCGACGATGAACCAACCGCGGACCGGCGGGCGGGCTTGGTCTCCTCATACCTCGGTGGGCAATCACGCATCCGGTGGCCAACCCGCCCGCAAGTATAGCAAGCACGTACCGCGAGACACTCCGAGTGTGGCCTACCACATCGCGCGCACCGCGGCGGGGGTGGCATCATTCCTTCAAATCGAGGGAATCGGCTCTATTCGGGACTCGAAGCTCTGTCCGCAAGGCGAGGGGTGCACCGGGCCGCCGATTGGCCCGAATACCTAAGTGCTCCGCGCCCGTCCCCCTATACTCACTTCGGTCCGGGGAAACCGCCCTTTTTCGGGAGCCTTTCCGGATAGCGCTCTTCTCCGCGTAGCCGGTATTGTTCCTCCGGGTTTTGAGCATGGGCTCGGATACGGCAATAGTCATTCCATCCCGGAGTGAAGCCGTCGGGGCATTCCTTAATGATATGTGGCCCCAACCCACTCACGAATCGGTGTACATGATCTCCCATATCCGCGATCATGGCTGGGGCATACCTGGCCAGCGAATTAAAGCGGAGGACGTATTCCCCGACACTCATATTCCCCCCGCGAGATTTAAGAACATATCGGCTCGGAGCTCGTCGAACTTCCGGCGAAGAAATGTCGCGTAAAATGCCTCCGAAACTCCGCCAAACCGGGGAGGGGCATTTGCTCCCTCGAGGATCTCCAATATGTCATACCACGGAATCGCTACATCCCGCAATCCGTACGATGCCAATTCCACCGACTCGTATCTCGAAGCATGTATTATCCTCGGTGTCCTTAGCATCTCATCTATAAAATTCTCGCGGTCTTCCTTCGGTTTTGACCCATAAAACTCCGGGGTCTTAGGGCGATAAAATCACGGGCCCCAGCACTTACCGCCGTCGCCCGGTCCGTATCTTGCCGCCGAGCCCGTGCGGCAACCAACCGAGTCAATAGCCGATGGGATGGCCTCGCCACCGCCGGCCCGGGGCTCGTCTTGTCTCGCCCTCCTCGGGCTGCCCTAGCTTTCTTCTTCGGCGGCATTACTGAAACCATAACATAGGATTAGGAAAGGAATATGGAATCCTGGTAGCATAGCTCTATCGCACGATCTTAGAATACAAAAAAGGTCATTTTTCCTAAATGCCCGTAGCCCCCTGTTTATAAGTGTGGCGCGCTACACACCCATAAGCAAGACTCTACTGGACACGGCTCGTAGACAAACCCCTAGGACCGAACTGCTCTGATACCACTTTTGTCACGACCCGTCTAGGGGCCGTGACGAGTACCCGATACTTGTACCGAGCACCCCTTACCTACCATTTTACCTGTACCTTTTAGCAAGTCGTGCAAACAGTGCCATATTTTTTTTCAAACTGAACATTAACATCAGCAGCGTCATTATGAACATAAACTAGCTAGCTTTGCTATCGCTTCATACAACGGCATTAAGATGCCAAAATACCACATATTTAACTGTACATAACTGACTGAACATATCTGTCTACGAGCCTCTAGACATAATACACTTATACATAGAAAGGGCCGAGTACTGTCGTGCCCGAAATATACACAAAAGAGTACCACAGATGTGAGGCTCCGGAACAATCGGAGCGCTCGTCGTGTGCGGCCGGTAGAGCTCCTAAGGATCAAATCCGCGTCACGCCGACGACGCGCGGCATGAAACGCAGCGTCCACAAGAAGGGACGTCGCACGAATAGTGTACCGAGTATGTAAGGCATGAATAGTAATATGCGAGATCACAAACCATGTATAATGACATAAAAGAATTATAACTCAAGTCCTGGGATGGAAACATAACCTGTATATATAAGTGCCCTTGGGCAGATGCCGTGCTTTCTTAGCTTTCATTACTCCTTTATATATATACACATATATGCATAAAGATAGAATATATTATATTGCCGAGGCGTCGGCAGCCGATCCATTTAGCCATAAATATGCACATCCCGCGTCCGGCATCCCGCGTCCGGACGATATCAAGTCATGTAATGCCAGCGATCAGGTGGATATGCGTATATAACGCTCTGCCATTACCTCCATTTTCCCCGTGAATATATAAAAATTCCATGCATAAATATCGGCGTCTATAGCGCTCTGATTCTTTTTGTGTCATATATATATTTATTTATATCATATATTCTTACGGTCATATATATATATTTATATCATATAGCGGTTACCGAGCGTCTATAGCGATTTACGCTATCATATATTTATGCTTATATCATGTATATTTATCGGCGTCTATAGCGCTGGACGACTCGCTATCATACAATATACTTATACTTATACGTACGTCGGGCGCACACACATCCATCGGGGTCATAGGCATAATTCCTTGTACTTAGATTCTTTAGAATAGTCGTTACCTATAATAGAATGGGTTAAAGAAACGGTTTAACATTCTCGTACCTTCGCTTTATAGCAAAGTATATTATCTACATATGTTACGTGTCATGGCGTTACTATGAAGGTCTTAGGGTAATCGAGTCTTATCCTTGCAAGTTCTAGGATATTTGGACATTTCTTTCGCAATTCATGCACTTTTGGTTCAATCTTACTGAATGAATAGTAACTATTTCCAATCGCGGATTTCTAGAGTTAGGAAAGTCCCCGAGGCGCGAAATCAAACCTATACGTCTAAGACATGCCAAGAAAGGAAGGGGAAACCTTACATACCTCTTTCCGCTCCTTTTGCTATTCCAATTTCACGTCGCAATCTCGTCGAAATCCGCAAATTGGTCATGTTTACCAAAACTCTCATTAGGATTCTTAGGGTTAGAATCTTAAAGAAACACTTGGCTACCGAAATTTCGGCAAAGATTTCCTCTGTAAACATACCATCCTCAACATTCAACATAGCCAAATTCTCAACAATCCACAATCCGGGAATTCAAACCCGGCCAAACTATTAACATAATTCAACAATCATACTAGCAATTCACATATTCCATTCAAGATGCATGATTTCAATTTACTACTTTCTTCAAAACCTTCCAACTTCAATGAACACAGTAACAACCTTACAATATATTTTCTAACGACATCATACTAATATCATTACATGCTATCCATGCAAGATCATTACTTTTCAATATACAAAAGCTTCCAATTATCCACATACACCACACGGCCACACACCATAATTTCCAACTTCCACCAATTCATTCAACTTTCACTTCTAATACAAATTCCACCATAACTACAACTAGATTACCACATAAAATTCAACTCACCACACCTTACCATACCCTATACTACACGGCCAACTTCCCACATGCATATTTTTTTCATGAATTTCCATCTTCCCTACACTTCACAACAACAACCAACACACAACACAACACAACACAACACAACACGACATACATAACACACACACACACACACGGCCTGCCCTTGTGGGTCACGGCCACATGCAATATTTCCTTCCTTCATGAATTTCATCCATTTAAGCATACTACAACACATAAACCTTCCATTCCAATCATTATAACATACATACATCTTCCATAACACAAAGAACAAGATTCTTACCTCTTCCACTAGCTTCTTCTTGTCTCCACAACCTCTTTCTTGCCTAGATAATTATATCACCTTGAAGAGCACTTTGAGCTTGCTAAGAATATGTAGAGATTACAATTATAGAACCAAGGATTGAAGCTCCAAATTTTTTTTTTTTTTTTTTTTTCTCTTTTCTTTTTTTTCGGCCGAAGGCCTTTTTCTTTTCTCCTCTTGATTTCTCTTTTAATTTCTTGAAGCTTCTTGAACCATATATAATGATCCCTCTATTATTAATTTGTCACATGGAATAATTTCCATGGACTTGGGCCATGGCCTCATGGCCGGCCACCTCCTCTTTTTCTTATTTTTTTTTTTGAGCCCAATTAATCACCAATCTTGTTTTGTAATTTCCGAAACTAACTTCCGAAATTTCAATTTCGCCCTTGGCCGTCTCCGATGTTCTCGTGTCAATGTTTTCCATAAGTAACAACATACCCACCAAGTAAAATCAAAATATATCCCTATTCTTACAAATCACCATTATGTCCAAATCTATAACAACAACAACCAAATACCAAGTAATATCAACTCATCATTTTTCTCCTAAAACGTCCTTCTACGGCTTAGACAACTCTCCAACATCAACATACACAATTTTATACATTCAATTCACATTTATACATATTCACAACGCATCCAAACCCACCATAAACTATATGAAAAGTGATCAATTCTTACCTTAACACTTGACTTCTCCACGGCTAGAACTTGCAAATTAAAAGGACAAAGATCCTTGCTGCCTTTCAATGATTAATCCTTGTTTCCATGACCTTCATTTGATTAGAAACACCAAGATAATTAATTGAATCAAAGCTTGAAAACTCCCTTAAATTTCAGCCATGGCCGAGAGCCATTTTTTTCTATCTCTATGTTTTTCTAAGGTGCAAGATGAACAATGAGTTGGTAGTTGATGGATGAGTCATGAAATTGCTATATATAGGATGTCCATGGGCTGGACACGTGGCCCACCCAAAGTGTGAGCCAATCACACTTGGCCATGTCACGGGTGGGGCCCACACGGCCACTTATGGCTTAATTAATGAATAATTAAAATTTAATACCACTTAATAATCTAATCATGGTTAATTAATCCCTAATCTCCATTAATATTTCTATACCAAATAAAATTTATAAGAAACTTATGCATTAAAACAAAATCGGAGGTTAAAAGTCTCTACCTCGGATCCCAAAATAGTCTTGTCTTAAACTTGTCGCGATTAGCTTACAATATCCCAATGTACAAAAATACGGGGCATAACATCCTTTCCCCCTTTATAACATTCGTCCTCGAATGTTATACTAGTCTTACAGGGCTTATAAGGACCTTGGGGGAGTCTCTTTTATTGTTACAACGTATAGCTTTATTTACGAATCAATATAATCAACGAGGAGTTTAGATTACCTGTAGGCATAGGAAACAAGTGAGGATATTTCTTCTTCATCTCCTCATTTCTTCCCAAGTCATCTCCTCCCCGTTATTGTTCCGCCACAGTACCTTAACGGAAGCCACGTCTTTAGTACGCAACCTTCTCACCTGACGATCCAGTATGGCTACAGGGTTCTCCTCGTACGATAACTCCTCCGTTACCTGGACATCATCCACGGGAAATACCCTAGAAGGGTCACCAACGCATTTGCAAAGCATAGACACATGAAACACTGGATGTACTGCTTCCAAATCAGATGGTAGGTCTAATTCATAGGCAACCTTGCCTACCTTACGGACAATCTGATAAGGCCCAATATACCTTGGGCCGAGCTTCCCTTCTTACCGAATCTCATTACACCCTTCATGGGTGACACCTTCAAGAATACCAATTGCCAATCCGGAACTCTAAGTGTCGACGTCGATTATCCGCATACGACTTCGTCGACTCGAGTCGCTAATAACCTTTCCCGAATAAGTTTCACCTTATCAATGGCTTTCTCGAATCATATCCGGGCCGATTATCTTAGTTTCCCCAACATCAAATCGCCAATAGGTGACCGCACCCGCCATAGAGCCTCATACGGTGCCATCCGGATGCTAGAATGGTAGCTATTATTATAGGCAAACTCAATAAGTGGCAGTATGATCATCCCAATTAAACCTGCCTCCGAAGTCAATAACACATGCCCGCAACATATCTCCTAGCGTCCGAATAGCATATCCGGCCTGTCCGTCAGTCTGAGGGTGGAATGCTGTGCTAAGACTTACTTGTGTTCCCAATCCTTCCTGGAATGATCTCCAGAAGTTAGCTGTAAACTGAGCACCTCTGTCAGATATAATAGATGTAGGAACTCCGTGAAGTCTTACTATCTCCTTAATATATAATTTTGCATAGTTCTCAGCTGAATAAGTAGTCCTGACTGGAAGAAAATGGGCTGATTTTATCAGCCTATCTACAATAACCCATATGGAATCATACTTCCGTGGAGTGCGAGGTAAACCTGTAATGAAGTCCATATTAATTGCTTCCCCCTTCCAAGTCGGAATCTCCATCTCCTGTAATAATCCACCAGGCTTCTGATGCTCGATCTTAACCTGTTGGCAATTTGGGCACTGAGCAACAAACTTTGCTATGTCCTTCTTCATACTATCCCACCAGTACAAGCATCTGAGGTCATGATACATCTTTGTCGACCCCAGATAAACAGAATAACGGGCATAGTGTGCTTCTCCCATAACCTGTTGCCGCAGCCCTGCAACCTCAGGTACACATAATCTGCCTGCATATCGTAGTACTCCATCAGGTGTAATCTCGAATGGGGTCTTCTCCTTTTCAAGGGCTGTATCCCTATATTGTGCTAGAACAGGGTCCTCGTACTGACGTCGCTTTACTTCTTCCATAATAGAGGATTCAGCAACTTTTCGACGTAAAACCCCACTATCTCCGTAATCAGCCAAACGGACTCCAAGACTAGCTAGCTGATGAATTTCACGGACTATTTCCTTCCTCTCTGGTTGCACATCCGTCAAGATGCCTATAGACTTACGGCTAAGTGCATCTGCTACAACATTTTCTTTCCTTGGATGGTATAGAATATCGACATCATAATCCTTCAAAGAATCGTAGCCACCTTCTCTCGCCGCAAATTCAAATTTCTCCGCTTAAAGATATATATGGAGGCTTTTGTGATCTGTATAAATATCAACATGCACGCCATATAAATAATGCCTCCATATCTTCAAAGCGTGAATCACCGCTGCTAATTCCAGATCAGGAGTGGGATAATTTCATTCATGTTTCCTGAGCTGCCGGGAGGCATAGGCTATAACTCTGCCATGCTGCATTAATACACAACCTAGCCCAACACCGGAAGCATCACAATAAATGACATAGCCGTCCGGTCCCCCTCGGAAGAGTTAAAACTAGAGCCGTAGTCAACTTATCTTTCAAAGAACCGGAAGCTTCGTTCACAAGCATCGTCCACCGGAACTTAGCGCCTTTCCGAGTTAGCCTCGTTAAAGGCGCCGAAATCGAAGCAAACTTCTCCACAAATCTCCCGTAATACCCCGCTAACCCTTTAAAACTACGTACCTCGCAGGGTGTCGTAGGTCTAGGCCAAGTCTTTACGGCCTCAATCTTCTGTGTATCCACCCGAATGCCATAGGCTCCAATAATATGCCCCAAGAATGCTACTGAAGTCAATCAGAATTCACATTTAGAGAACTTAGCATGCAATTTCTGGTGCTAGAGCACCCCAGTACCGTTCTTAGATGATCTGCATGTTCCTCTTCTGATCATGAATAGACCAGAATATCATCAATAAATACAATCACGAACATATCTAGGAATGGCTTGAATACTCGGTTCATCGTATCCATAAACACCGCCGGGAGCATTGGTCAGCCCAAAAGACATCACCCTAAACTCATAGTGCCCGTATCGGGTCCCGAATGCGCCTTTGGAATATCCGCCTCTCTTACTCGCACTCGGTGATAGCCTCGACCGCAGTCTATCTTTGAGAAACACTTAGGCCCCGCAACCGGTCAAATAAATCATCAATCCCGGGGGAGGGATATCTATTCTTTATAGTCACCTTGTTCACTGTTCGTCTATAATCGATACACATCCGCATGCGACCCATCCTTCTTTCTCACGAACAAGATCGGTGCTCCCCAAGGTGATGTGCTGGGCCTAATGAAGCCCTTCTCTAACAAATCCCTCAGCTGCTCCTTTAATTCTTTCAGCTCTGCAGGTGCCATTCTATAAGGAGGAATGGATATGGGCTGAGTATCTGGCAACACATCTATAGTGAACTCTATCTCCCGTTCAGGAGGAAGACCTGGAAGTTCATCTAGAAATACATCTGGGAATTCATTGACTACGGATCGACCGAAGAGTCGGTGCCTCTCGCTTTCAAGTCATGCACACGAACCGATGATAAATATAACCCTTTCTAACCATCTTCCTTGCCTTGAGGTATGAAATAAACTTACCCTTGGCGACACCGTATTCCCTAGCCATTCTATAGTTGGCTCCCCCCAAACTGAAACCGAACTACCTTGTTTCTACAATCAACGTTAGCATAACAAGAAGCTAACCAATCCATACCCATAATAACATCAAACTCAGTCATATCTAACTCTATCAAATCTGCCAAGGTATGACGACTATATATATTCACCGAACACTTTTATATACCTGCTTTGCTATACCATCCCCTACCTAATGCGTAGCTACCTCAAATGGTTCAATCGACTCAGGTTTTATCCCGATTCTACTAGCAACAAAGGGAGATATATACGATAAGGTGGAGCCTGGATCTATCAATGCATATACATCCCGAGAAACGATCGATAATATACCTGTAACCACATTTGGTGACGCCTCCTGATCCTGTCTACTAGCCAAAGCATATATGCGGTTCGAAGGACCGCTAAAACTGGAGACCCCGCCACGGCCTGCTGGTGTCGGCATGCCCTGCCCCGTAGGGCGCATAGCTACAAAAGAAGATGAACCAGCAACTGACCCAGTAGGCTGAGCTGTACCACCTGGACCACCCCCATACGGACACTCCCTCATGATATGGCCTTGACGGCCGCAAGCAAAGCAAGCACCTGTAGCGAGACGGCATTCCTCCGGATGGCGCCTGCCGCACCGAGGGCACTGAGGCATAGATGGCCTCGTCTGGCTCAAACCTCTGCTCGACTGCGAACCCGAAGCCCTGGAGCTCTAACCAGCTCCTGAATACCCTGTGCTATCAAGTCTCCTACCAGTAAACGGTGGGGGTGCACTCCGTGCTGGCTGAAAAGGATACCTAGTATACCGTCGAGGTCGCCCGCCCGAAACTCCCGTGTAACAACTGTACCGATCTAGCCCTCTTAGGCCGGCCCCTCGTCTTGATCTCTATCGGCCGACGCCCTCCGTGTCGATCTTCCATCCCCTGTGCATACGCCTGTACCCGAGCAATATCCATCCCTGGCTGGGAAGCCATTACCATACAGCTATCAACCAAATAACGATCCAACCCCACCACATATCGATGCATCCTATCGGTCATATCACCACAATAAGGCGCATGTCTAGCCAATGAGTCAAACTCTAGACTATACTCTCGAACGCTCCCCGCCCTCTCGTCTCAACTGTAGGAATCTATCAACCCTAGCTCGCCACATCTCTGGAGGCGTAAAAGTGGCCAAGAAAGGCCTCCATAAACTCATCCCATACTGCTGGAGGAGCATCCTCGCCCCTAGATAACTCCCACGACTCATACCATTGACGCCTACATCCCGCAATCGATACGATGCTAACTCAACAGTACCCGCCTCGAAGCCTCTAATTATCCTCAATGTACGTTGCATCTGCCGAATAAACTCCTGCGGATCCTCCGCGGGCTTTGACCCGTAGAACTCTGGGGGATTACAAGTCAAGAAATCACGGGCTCTCAGACTGTCATGTCTATCTATTTGGTCAACCCCTAGTCCTTGCCTGCGAGCCTGTCCTGCCGCTAATCAGGTGAGCAACTGGACTGCATCTCTCATAGCCCTATCCTCCGCCCCCGGGCCGAGGAGCCGGAGGCTCGGCACCGGAACCTCGGGAGCCGGCGGTGGAGCCGCCCTCGATCCGCACCGCTCGCCGCCCTATGCTCCTCCGGTAGTGGCGGTGCCGAGAGCTCGCCGACCGGAGCACAACCCCGTGCTCGGCCGGGCACGGCCCAGCAACTCTCCGAGTCCGGCCGGTCTCTCCGCCCATCGACTTGCCCTTCTGGGCATTTGTCGCTTTCTTTGGAGGCATCGCTGTAAACATAATAATCCGTTAGAGAGGAATTATCCTGATAATACGGCTCTATCGCACGATCTAGAATAAGAAGGAAAGATAACATCCTAAATGTCCTATAGCTTCCTATTTATAGATGTGGTGCACAACACATCGATCAACAAGACTCTACTAGACACGGTCTGTAGACACTCTGAGGATGAACCGCTCTGATACCACTTTTGTCACGACCCAACCCCGTAGGCCGTGACTACTGCCCGAGCTGGACACTCGTAAACACACCTGTTAACTATAATCAATCCACAACTAGCATAATAAGGAACTCATATATAAAAAGGGCAAGACGTCGTCTCAAATCTGTCGCATATATATATATATCACGCAACCTGTCTCCCGGGGGAGTTACAAACATCGACAGATAACATCGCATACAAGCCGGCAAGGCTGTTATAACATCATATATATATATATATATATCTATATACGTGCAAGCCGGCAAGGCTGTCATAACATACAGTATCCCAAAACATATATGTACATACGCAAGCCGACAAGGCTGCCACTACGAATGGGAACGTCCCAAAACATAAGTCATATATACACAACTAAACAGCAACTATATACAGATCCACACATATGTCTACGTACTTAAGAGTAACAACAAGATCATATGAACAGTACCCCGTCCCCCCGGATACATACATATATATACAATAAGATGATTTGTACCAAAATCTAGGCTCCGGACAAGGGAGCACTCCAAGATAAGAATAGATATCCTAAGCCGTCGATCACCGAAGCGAGTATCCGTATCGGGTATGAAAAGCCTTCGAAGAGCGGGGTCCGAATACTATGTAAAACATAAAATACAGTAAACAGGATCATACTGAAATAAGGAGTATAGAAAACTAGTACAATAATCAGAAAGCCACAAGGTTTACCTTTGAAACATAAATCATGCGTGTCAATATCATACCCAACTCGTTATGGGACTTAGTGACATAATTAGATAATCATCCGTACATATGTATATATAACGTATCCCGCCCTCATTGAGGGACTCGTGAATAGAATCATCATATGCCATCCTGACCGCCATCCCCGTATCATCATATCATCATGTCATCATATCATCATATACATATACATATAACGTGTCCCGACCCTCTAATGAGGGACTCGGTGAATAATGCAAGGATCAATGCACGAGAACGTGTTGCCCGGACCGTGAAAGATGTAATAATAGTATGCACAGCAGAGTAGTGAGTAACCATATGCATATAAATCATCTTTTGAGACTCAATAGATAAGTAGACTAATCAACGCTCAAGTATCGTGATAATAGTCATACAACTCTCCTTTTTGAATATCATTATGAACTATATCAAAATAAAGCCTCGGGGATCATAGCCATGTATCAATTAATACGAGACAAATTTATAAAAGTTATGGTCATTAGTCATTCTGCAGTTTTTCAAGAATAGAAACTTTCATGAATCATTTACCGTCCGATCATATAGAAAGCTCGAGGGCAGTAGCTTGACTATTTGAAGAATTCTCATCAAGAAGTGAATAGGAATCATAATACACGGAAATTATGAATAGAATTACCCCAAAGCTCATATCGTTTCATACTTACATCTAGGACATGCCGTAAGAAAGAAAGGATAGGCTTTACATACCAGCGTTTGCTCGCAACACAACACGTATACGCTGCCCAATAGTATCTCAACCTATATTAAGACGTCAAGAACTACGATTAAGCTACGAAGAGATTCAAAAATCATTCTAATGTTAGTAACTCCTTTCTATACAATTAGACGACGTTTCCTTTATATTCAAACCAACCACAGATAACCAAGTCGCATCACTAATCATATATTCAAGTATCAACCCGAGACTATTCAAACAAAAACTCGTACAACCCTCCAAAACAGCCCAACCAACACACAATACAATATATAATCTTCCAAGTTCAACAAGAACAACAACAATACATTCTTTTCTTTCAAATTCGTGAACCATACCAACACCCACACGTTATAACATTATTCACATAATGCAAGAGACTTTGCTAACATCATTTTAACTTCTAGAACAGCTCACAAACAATTATAACTCCAACTTGAACCATTAATCCTTCATTCTCATCACAAAATCTATAACAACAACAACCAAATACCAAGTAATATCAACTCATCATTTTTCTCCTAAAATGCCCCCACGGCTTAGACAACTCTCCAACATCAACATACACAATTTTATACATTCAATTCACATTTATACATATTCACAACGCATCCAAACCCACCATAAACCATATGAAAAGTGATCAATTCTTACCTTAACACTTGACTCCTCCACGGCTAGAACTTGCAAATTCAAAGGACAAAGATCCTTGCTGGCTTTCAATGATTAATCCTTGTTTCCATGACCTTCATTTGATTAGACACACCAAGATAATTAATTGAATCAAAGCTTGAAAACTCCCTTAAATTTCAGCAATGGCCGAGAGCCATTTTTTTTCTATTTCTAAGGTGCAAGATGAACAATGAGTTGGTAGTTGATGGATGAGTCATGAAATTGCTATATATAGGATGTCCATGGGCTGGACACGTGGCCCACCCAAAGTGTGAGCCAATCACACTTGGCCATGTCACGGGTGTAAAGCTGGGCCCACACGGCCACTTATGGCTTAATTAATGAATAATTAAACTTTAATCCCACTTAATAATCTAATCATGGTTAATTAATCCCTAATCTCCATTAATATTTATATACCAAATAAAATTTATAAGCAACTTATGCATTAAAATAAAATCGGAGGTTAAAAGTCTCTACCTCGGATCCCAAAATAGTCTTGTCTTAAACTTGTCGCGATTAGCTTACAATATCCCAATGTAAAAAAATACGGGGTATAACATCCTTTCCCCCTTTAGAACATTCGTCCTCGAATGTTATACTAGTCTTACAGGGCTTATAAGGACTTCGGGGGAGTCTCTTTTATTGTTACAATGTATAGCTTTATTTACGAATCAATATAATCAACGAGGAGTTTAGATTACCTGTAGGCATAGGAAACAAGTGAGGATATTTCTTCTTCATCTCCTCTTGCCTTCCCAAGTCATCTCCTCCCCGTTATTGTTCCGCCACAGTACCTTAACAGAAGCCACGTCTTTAGTACGCAACCTTCTCACCTGACGATCCAGTCTAGCTACAGGTTTCTCCTCGTACGATAACTCCTCCGTTACCTGGACATCATCCACGGAGAATACCCTAGAAGGGTCACCAACGCATTTGCGAAGCATAGACACATGAAACACTGGATGTACTGCTTCCAAATCAGATGGTAGGTCTAATTCATAGGCAACCTTGCCTACCTTACGGACAATCTGATAAGGCCCAATATACCTTGGGCTGAGCTTCCCCTTCTTACCGAATCTCATTACACCCTTCATCGGTGACACCTTCAAGAATACCCAGTTGCTAATCTGGAACTCTAAGTGTCGACGTCGACTATCTGCATACGACTTCTGTCGACTCTGAGCTGCTAATAACCTTTCCCGAATAAATTTCACCTTATCAATAGCCTGCTGAATCATATCTGGGCCGATTAGCTTAGTTTCCCCAACATCAAACCAGCCAATAGGTGATCTGCACTTTCTGCCATACAGAGCCTCATACGGTGCCATCTGGATGCTAGAATGGTAGCTATTATTATAGGCAAACTCAATAAGTGGCAGATGATCATCCCAGACCGCCCCTCGAAGTCAATAACACAGGCCCGCAACATATCTCCTAGCGTCCGAATAGTACGCCGCCCGTCCGTCACTCCGAGGGTGGAATGCCGTGCTAAGACTTACCCGTGTCCCCAATCCTTCCCCGGAATGATCTCCCGAATTTAGCTGTAAACCGAGCACCTCTCCGTCGATATAATAGATGGGAACCCGTGAAGTCTTACTATCTCCTTAATATATAATTTTGCATAGTCCTCACTAAATAAGTAGTCCTGACCGGAAGAAAATAGGCTGATTGCGTCAGTCTGTCCACAATTACCCATATGGAGTCATACTTCCGTGGAGTGCGAGGTAAACCCGTAATGAAGTCCATATTAATTGCTTCCCACTTCCAAGTCGGAATCTCCATCTCCCGTAATAATCCACCGTGCTTCGATGCTCGATCTTAACTCGTTGGCAATTTGGGCACTGAGCAACAAACTTTGCTATGTCCTTCTTCATACTATCCCACCAGTACAAGCATCTGAGGTCATGACACATCTTTGTCGACCCCGGATGAACAGAATAACGGGCATAGTGTGCCTCTCCCATAACTTGTTGCCGAAGCCCCCGCAACCTCGTGCACACACATAACCGCCCGCTATATAGTAGTACTCCATCGTGTGTAATCTCGAACGGGGTCTTCTCCTTTTCAAGGGCCGTATCCCTATATTGTGCTAGAACGAGGTCCTCGCACCGACGTCGCTTTACTTCTTCCATAATAGAGGATTCAAAGAACTTTCGGATAGAAACCCCCCGTACCTCCGTAATCAACCCCAAGCGGACTCCAAGACTAGCTAGCTGATGAATTTCACGGACAATTTCCTTCCTCTCTGGCTGCACATCCGTCAAGCTGCCTATAGACTTACGGCTAAGTGCATCTGCTACAACATTTGCTTTCCCTGGATGGTATAGAATATCGACATCCTAATCCTTCAAAGAATCGTAGCCACCTCTCGTCGCCGCAAATTCCTCCTTCGCTTAAAGATATATCGAGGCTTTTGTGATCCGTATAAATATCAACATGCACGCCATATAAATAATGCCTCCATATCTTCAAAGCGTGAATCACCGCCGCTAATTCCGCATCGAGCGTGGGATAATTTCTTTCATGTTTCCCGAGTCACGGGAGGCATAGGCTATAACTCTGCCATGCTGCATTAATACACAACCTAGCCCAACACCGGAAGCATCACAATAAATGACATAGCCGTCTGGTCCCTCAGGAAGAGTTAAAACTAGAGCTGTAGTCAACTTATCTTTCAGCAACTGGAAGCTTCGTTCACAAGCATCAGTCCACTGGAACTTAGCCGCCTTCTGAGTTAGCCTCGTTAAAGGCATTGAAATGAAGAAAACTTCTCCACAAATCTCCGTAATACCCTCGCTAACCCCGTAAAACTACGTACCTCGGCAGGTGTCGTAGGTCTAGGCCAAGTCTTTACGGCCTCAATCTTCTGTGTATCCACCCGAATGCCATAGGCTCCAATAATATGCCCCAAGAATGCTACTGAAGTCAACCAGAATTCACATTTAGAGAACTTAGCATACAATTTTTGGTGCTGGAGCACCCCAAGTACCGTTCTTAGATGATCTGCATGTTCCTCTTCTGATCGTGAATAGACGTAATATCATCAATAAATACAATCATGAACATATCTAGGAATGGCTTAAATACTCGGTTCATCAGATCCATAAACACCGCCTAGAGCATTGGTCCCCAAAAGACATCACCCTAAACTCATAGTGCCCGTACGGTCCCGAATGCGCCTTTGGAATATCTCGCCTCTCTTACCGCACTGTGATAGCCTGACCGCAGGTCTATCTTTGAGAAACACTTGGCGCCCTGCAACTGGTCAAATAAATCATCAATCCTGGGGAGGGGATATCTATTCTTTATTGTCACCTTGTTCAGCTGTCTATAATCGATACACATCCGCAGCGACCCATCCTTCTTTCTCACGAACAGTACTGGTGCTCCCCAAGGTGATGTGCTGGGCCTAATGAAGCCCTTCTTCAACAAATCCCTCAGCTGCTCCTTCAATCTCTTTCTATTCTGCAGTGCCATTCTATAAGGAGGAATGGATATGGGCTGAGTATCTGGCAACACATCTATAGTGAACTCTATCTCCCGTTCGGGAGGAAGACCCGGAAGTTCATCCGGAAATACATCCGGGAATTCATTCGACTACCGAGATCGACCGAAGAGTCGGTGCCTCGCGTTTTCAAGTCATGCACACGAACCAGATGATAAATATAACCCTTTCTAACCATCTTCCTTGCCTTGAGGTATGAAATAAACTTACCCCTCGGCGATGCCGTATTCCCTAGCCATTCTATAGTTGGCTCCCCCGGAAACTGAAACCGAACTACCTTGTTTCTACAATCAACGTTAGCATAACAAGAAGCTAACCAATCCATACCCATAATAACATCAAACTCAGTCATATCTAACTCTATCAAATCTGCCAAGGTAGGTCGACTATATATATTCACCGAACACTTTCTATATACCTGCTTTGCTATAACAGAATCCCCTACCGGTGTAGCTATCTCAAATGGTTCAATCGACTCAGGTTTTATCCCGAGTCTACTAGCAACAAAGGGAGATATATACGATAAGGTGGAGCCTGGATCTATCAATGCATATACATCCCGAGAAAAGATCGATAATATACCTGTAACTACATTTGGTGACGCCTCCTGATCCTGTCTACTAGCCAAAGCATATATTCGGTTCGAAGGACCGCTAAAACTGGAGACCCCCGCCACCACGCTCGCCGGTGTCAAGATACCCTCGCCCCGTAGGCGCATAGCTACAAAAAGAAGATGAACCGAAGAATCGACCCAAAAGAGGGCCGAGCGCACCACCCGGACCACCCCCACGGAAACTCCTCATGATATGGCCTTGACGGCCGCAAGCAAAGCAAGCACCGTAGCGAGACAAAGCATTCCTCGGATGGCGCCGCCGCACCGAGGGCACCGAGGCATAGATGGCCTCGTCGGCTCAAACCTCGCTCGACCGCGAATCCGAAGCCCCGGGAGCTCGACCGCCTCCCGAATAACCACGTGCTATAATGTCTCCTACCAAGAACCGCGGGGGTGCACTCCGTCTGGCCGAGAAGGATACCTAGTATACCGTCGAGGCGCCCGCCTCGAAACTCCCCGAATAACCGTACCGATCTAGCCCTCTTCGGGCCGGCCCCCGTCTTGATCTCTATCGGCCGACGCCTCTCGTGTCGATCTTTCATCCCCTGTGCATACGCCTGTACCCGAGCAATATCCATCCCTGGCTGGGAAGCCATTACCATACAGCTATCAACTAAATAACGATCCAACCCCACCACATATCAATGCATCCTATCGGTCATATCAGCTACAATAGTGGGTGCATGTCTAGCCAATGAGTCAAACTCTAGATTATACTCTCGAACACACCTGCCCCTCTGTCTCAACCGTAGGAATCTATCAACCCTAGCTCGCCGCATCTCTCGGGAGGCGAAAAAGTGGCAAGAAAGGCCTCCACAAACTCATCCCATACTGCTGGAGGAGCATCCTCGCCCCTAGATAACTCCCACGACTCATACCTGTTATATCCCGTATTTCGTACATTGGGACAATCCGGGTTAACTATGATAAGTTAGTGTCGAGACCATTCCGGGATACGAAGTCGGGATTTTTGACCTTCGATTTTGTTTTGAGGCTTAAGTTGTTCATGAATTTGTTGGCATGGAACATTTAGGAAAATTTGGGACCAAAAGTGAAATAATTGGAAGTTGAAAATCATGCAAAATTTTGGCCCTTGGCCGTGTGGTGTTTGCAATGGAAATTTAATTGGTCCAACCCATGTGTGGGCCATGGACACATGTATAGTTTATATGGGAGCATAAAAGATGACTACTAAGTCATTCATCTTCATCCCACACTTAGAAAAAAATCAAGAAGTTGAAGAACAACTACAAGAACCATTCGGCCAAGACCTTGAAAAACCAAGTCCAAATTTAGCCATCCCAAAAATATTTCCTTGGTGCAAATCCACTAATTGGAGGTCCCTAGTTAACGTGGAAGTGTTGTTGGGTCGAACAAACCATCCGTCTCATCAATCGCAAACCCTAGCCTAGTTGTGAAGTTGAAGAAAAAAGGTAAGATTTAATCTTGTTTTATGTGTTATGAATGATGTATGCATGTTGTAGTATGCTAAAATGGATGAAAATCATGAAATATGGCATGTTGGAAGTTAAGCGGGTGTGTGATGTATGGCCGTGTAGTGTGTGTGTTGTTGTTGAGATGATGAATTGATTTTAGTTAGCATGTTTTGATTGTGTAGAGAGAAGAAAAGAATGAGAATCATCAACATATGTGTGTGTGTAGTATTGGCCGAATATGGCTTGTGTAGTGTAGCAAAGAATGATTAATTCTATTTGGAATTTTGATTGTGGTCGTTATGAATTCTATGTTGGCGATAAGAGTTTAATGACTCAAGATTGATGTTGTAATTGTACGGGATGATTTGGAGAATTATGTGCATTTATGCATTTTTTATATTTATGAGAATGACATTGTTAGAGTGTGGATTGTTAGTGCAAATCATGATTTGGAAATGAGGAATGGGTTATAGTTGAGGTTCTCGGGTTTGGGGCAATTTTTGGGTAAGTGGGATGTTGTTTGGGATGCTTGAAATGTTGTATGAATTGTTTAAAATGTCTTTGAATATTGTTGGTATGGGTTCGGGTTAGTATTGGAATGTATGCGCGTTGATGTTGGCTTGAATGTAAGCCGTTGAATTGAATATTATGAATGTTGTTGAATGATGTAAAAGAGGGTTACTAATGTTATATTGCTTTTCGGATTGATTATTGATGTTGCTAGGTTGGTTGTTGGTGTTGTTGTTGTTGATTTGGCTGAGTTAAATTCTCGGGGTTGGTCTATTTACAGGGGAAATGCTGCCCAAATTTCTGTAGAATTAAGTGCTAGTTTGGAATTAAATGCCTAAACGTCTATAGCTAATGTTCGATATCCGTTGACGTATTTGTAGACCTTGGGGAGCTCGAGGCGTAGGTTGGCATTAGCTTGAGTTTGGACTAGCTTTGAGAGCGGACGAGGTATGTAAAACTCAATCCTTTCTTCTTTTGGCATGCCTTAGCTACAAATAGGCTATGACACGAGCCTCGAGAAAATTCTATTCTCGCAATCCGAGCATGTTTATGACTCTTATTCGTTTCTTGGAATTCGTATGCTTGATATGATGAAATATTGGCCCTTATGTCTTTGGAATATTTGATTTTCAAATGTTGCATAAAAAGTTTTGTTTTTAAAGAGTTCCGTAACTACGAACGACCGTAACTTTCACAGAAAGGCTCGGATTGCCTCGATATGTTCGTAGGAGATTTTGTGACGTATGATGATTATGTTTTCCGTAGGCGGGCCCGACTTGGGTCGACACCCATCCGTGGGTCCCGTGACTTTCCTTTATGTACTTCTGATGACCTTTGAAAGAATATGATATGACCATTTATCCCGATTTCAAGTATGAACAGTTCACTTATCTTTTGAGTTATGATAACGAGGATTTTTTTTATGCATATGATTTTGGTACCTAACCATGATTTCTAAAGCTCTATTTGATATGTTCCCGAGTGACGTTCGGCGGAAATTTGATTTGACCGCTGTCTTGGTTTAGAAATAATAATTCGCTTTGGCTATTCTATTGAGTCTGAAATGACGATAATGTTCTCAATCTCCATAAACTATGTCATACGATTTCTAAAGTGCTACTTGATATGTTCTCGAGTGATTTTCGGAAGGAATTTGACCGGACTATTGTTTAGCTTTTAAATGAGATTTCGTTTGATTATTTTGTTGAGTCTATGATGATGATTTGTGTATATGGTTTCACACCACTCTGCTCGTGCGAGCTGTTATTATCTCTTTCACTGCGTCCCGGGCCAGGGCATGTATTCATGCACGATTTTACAGTATGATTCACCGCGCCCCTCACTAGAGGGCCGGGGCATGTTATATGATATAATAATAATATGATGATATGGGGAGGTGGCAAGGATGGCATATGATGACTTCATTCACCGCGAGGCGGGGCACGTTATATGTACATGATATGATGATTTCTACCGCGTGTTATAACCCGTATCTTACATCTTTGGACACCTTGGGATTTTTGAGACAAGTTAAGGACAATGTAATGAGTTGATCTTGTTTGGTTCATAAGTTGGTATGAAAAATTTAGATGTGAAAATATCGGAAAAGACTAAGGGTAAAATTGGAATTTTGGAAAATGAATTACCCTTGATATGGATCAAGAAATTGGGCTTGGGAAAATTTGAGGTTGGAGGAGAAGGGTGGCCGGCCATATTATGGCTTGGCCAACCCATGAGGACAATTTAATTATAAAAGGAGAAAAAGGTTCAAGAAAATTCAAGAGAAATGGAGAACCTAAAAGTTAGTAAGGCGATGCTAAGGCATTTCATGGATTAACTTGCGTATGTTACATACTCTCGCAGAGATTACAATATAATCAGTGACGGTGAAGATTAAGAACAAGATTAGAAAAGGAAAATGAAAGAGTTTGAATTCGGAGTGATATGAAATAAATGCCAAAGATATGACAAAGATGAAATTAAGAAAATTTGAAATTAAACAAGAATTACTAAGACTATGTAAGATTACACCTCAAGAAGGTATGAAGTTTCATAAGAACCTATACTTGCTATTTGTAACCCCTAGCATGTGGTTTCACGTCCAAACGAAATTGAGAATACCGATAAGTCTTGTACCAACGTTGCTCTTAAGCGACGGGCGAGCTAAGCGTGTTATTAAAAAAAAAAATCTAAATAAGTTACGAGCCCGTATCATCGATATCGAGGCAACGAGCGAACACTTACTACTTGTGGGCGATAATGTATTCTAATGCGTAAAACGAGGCTTTTTGGCAAGAACGTATGTTACCGATCACCGACTAAGTTACTTGGTTTGAACATGATTCCAAAGCGGTCAAAAATGTGAAACTCATTCGGGGACGGTGTGGAAAATCATATGTGATAATCGGTTGACGCTTAGAATATGATATGAAAATATAATGATATGATGTTGGACCATATTGGGGAGGGCAAGGCGAGGTAAAAAGGCGATATAATGTTCCGGATGCTTTGCAAATACATTGTGACCCCTATATATTGATGAGGGGCATTCGAGGAATTAGAAGAGGCGCCTACGACCTATAGCGATCCGTCGAGACAAAGATGTGGCTTCCATTAGGGTACTACGGAATAGAAAAAGGTGACTTAAGAAATTCCAAAGTAGATGAAAAAAAAGTGCCCCACACGTTATAATGAATTGCCTATTTGATTGTATGATTAATGACCGTAAGAAGGGAACTCCCCGAAATACTTGTAAGCCCCTATAAGGCTAATTTAACATTCGAGGACGAATGTTCTAAAGGGGGAGGTAACCCGTATCTTACATCTTTGGACACCTTGGGATTTTTGAGACAAGTTAAGGACAATGTAATGAGTTGATCTTGTTTGGTTCATAAGTTGGTTATGAAAAATTTAGATGTGGAAATATCGGAAAAGACTAAGGGTAAAATTGGAATTTTGGAAGTGGGTTTCATGAATTACCCACAATATGGATCAAGGAGTTGGGCTTGGAAATGGAAAAAAAAAAAAAAACTAGACAAGGTTGGCCCAAGGAGAAGGGTGGCCGGCCATATTATGGCTTGGCCAACCCATGATCTAAGTCATGTGACATGGTCACATGACAATTTAATTATAAAAGGAGAAAAAGGTTCAAGAAAATTCAAGAGAAATGGAGAGAAAGAAAGAAAGAAAGAAGGAGGAGAACAACCATGGCCATTCGGCCATGGACTCCAAATTTCATCCCCTCAAATTTTGTTCCCAAAAATTATTTTCTTGTTGTAATTCCACTAATTCAAGCCTCCTCTACAACGTGGTGTGATTATTTCGGAAGGAAGAGCACTTGTTTCTTCAATTAGACACCTTGGCCAAGTGAAGAACTTTAGAAGAACAAGGTATGATTCAATCCTTTTTTATATGTTATAAAGGCTTCATTGATGTTGTAGTACGTAGAAAAGGGTGAAACTCATGAGAATATAGGAGTTTGCATGGTGGTTGCATGATTATGCAAATGGCCGTGTGTATGCAAATGTTGTATAGGCAAAATGAATAAGTTTTATGTTGTATTTTAGTTGTGGTTATTATGGAAATTGTATTGGAAATGGAAGTTGAATGAAAATGGGATGAAGTTGAAAATTTCATGTTGGCCGTGGCCTATGTATGGGAGGAATTGTGATGGATTTATTTTGTTTAACATGTTAGTTGTGTTATTGTGATCATTATAATGTAAATGAAGATTATATGGGTGAAGTTGGCATGAAAATGAAATGTAGAGAATTATGTCATATTAATGCAATTTTACGATATTAAGATCATGAAGTGGTCAAGGTGTAAATTGTTGTTGTTGGAGATGAATTGGTAAGTAGAAAATGTGTTGGAATGATTTTGTAGCATATATAAGAATGTTGGATTGAATATGGAAATTGATGGAATTATTGAATATTGGATATATGGCTTGGAATGCTCTTAGTTATGTTTGAATGATCTTAAATTAGTATGCGGATATGAAAATATTAACATTGATTTATTAATGCAAAGTTGGTTCGGAAGTTGTTGCTTTATGTAGAGAGAAGACTATTTGTGTTAGTGAGCGATTTTAGTCGCTAATTGATGTTGTGGTATGGTTGTTGTTAATATTTGAGCCGAGTTAAATTCTCGGGGCGTCATATTTATAGGGGAGATCTTTGCCAAAATTTCGGTAGGCAAATACTAAATCCAAGTTGGAAGTTTGAACCTCATGAATAGTAATTGGTAAATGTGACCATTTGTAGGTTTTGAACGAAACGGGATTTGGATTTTGACAAGCGTAAAAGGCAAACAAGGTATGTAAAGCTTCCCCATTCCTTCTTTTGGCATGTCTTAGATGTACTAGGTTTGAATTTGGACCTCGGGGACAACTCTACTCCTCGGAATCCACGTCCAAAAATGCCCCTTTTTCATTCAGTAGAATTGAACTAATTATGTTGCGATTGTTTCAACAAGTCATCCAAGTATCTAGAACTTGTACATATGAAATCCGATTATCTTATACCTCTCATAAATGATATCATAAGGTTTAATATACGCCGTTTGGGTACGCCACCTTACTTGATCCGAAGCGGACCCCCTATTTCCGAACCTTGTGTTGATATTCCGTTAATCTTCTTTAAAATAAAAACTAAGGGAACCTTTTAACTACTTTTCTAAGTTCTAAAGAATAATTGTTATGATTATTGTCGAGTGTTCGCTATAAGGTCTATTGTCAAACTTTCGCCGTTTGAGTTATGCTATCGAGTTTTGTATATGTTTGTATTTTGATTTTGATAAACACAAATGACCCCTAAAGTTCTATTTCGAAAGAATCCTCCGCGGTCATTAAAAGGTATGTTCTATGCTTCGTCCGGACCTCCTTTTTCTTGATATGTCATTTGATTATCCCGTCTGATCTCTGTGTATCGTTGTACATTTTATATTGCATTTAGTTTCTCACTACTCCACTCGTGGATGCCTCAATGCTTCCTTCACTGAGCCCGGGCCAGGATATGTTATCACGCGTATTCCACTGCATTGTTCGCCGTGCCTCGATGTGAGGGGGCAGGTATATATGTACATGGGTTGTGGAGTATGATGTGCCATGTACACACATATGATATGATATGATATGATATGGCCATCTGATATGCTATGATATGCGCGCACATTCGATATGATCGATATGTTGTGGCGCCAGCGTCAGGGGGCGACCACTTTCTGTTTGCCGAGTCCCATAATGGGGCCGGCTATGGCATATTTTTCGTTATGCATTTGCCTATGTTTTATGAGTAAGCATTTCTGACACTCCGACCATTACATTTGTGCTCGTATCCTCTCGTTCGGTTATGATTACGTTTATCGTTTTCTTTATGCTTACATGCTCGGTACATATTTCGTACCGACCCCCACATTCTTCGGGGGCTGCGTTTCGTGCCGCGCAGGTACACCCAGAGGCGTACAGGCTATTGTAGAAGATGTTCCAGCGGTGTTGGCAAGCTCCTTTTTGCTCCTGGAGTGCTGCCGAGTCAGAGTGTGTATGCTATGTGTTCTGGTTATCTGTTAGAGACTTTGCAGACAGAGTGTGGGTTCTGGATGTCAGTTCTGTAGGCGGCTCCACCAGCCGTCATGTCATTCCGTGTTATGCCATAATTTTCATATGATTGCATAATCTGTCGATTTGTACACTACAAAGGATATTTCCAGAACGTTTGTTGTATTTGTCATTTTTGTTTGATTAATAGTCCGAGAGTTTATGTATGTATGTAATAAGAGTCAGTGGGTTCGCTCGGCTCCGAACGTGGGGTCGGGTGCCCATCACACCCTAGTAAAATCAGGGTGTGACAAAGTGGTATCAGAGCAGGTCTGTCCTAGGGAATGTCTGCAAAGTCGTGTCCGGTAGAGTCCTGTTTATGGTGTGAAGCGCGCCACATCTATAAACAGGAGGCTACGGGGCATTTAGGGATTGTTGACCTTCTTTCTGTCTTAGATCGTGCGATAGAGCCAAGTCATAGGAGAATGAAATTCCTATATGAGGGCTTTACATACGATGGAGGAAAGTAAGTGATGGCATGAAAGTTACAGAAGTGAATTTTGAAATATTTGTTCTGCTATCCGAAATTGGAAGCTTTGAATGGCGGGAATGTGTTACATAACTATGTGTTCTGTGAGGTATCGCCAGTATTTGCTATGTACAGGGTTTGAACAGCAAGAATGTTAAAAGAGATTCTGCTGAAAGTGTTAATTAGAATATTTAGTCAGATATGCTAAAAAGGGGAAAAGAAAATATTGTAAGTAGATAATGAATGAGATGCGAGGTTCAGAAGAGTTATGGGATGGGGTATGGCATGAAAAATGAGTATAGGAAAGACGGATAACAGTCTGAAAGATCGAGACGAATGACATTCGATGCCCAGTAGAAATAAGGTTATTGGAGGATTTAAAAATAGCTGACAATCGATTTTGCGAAAAACTATTATGTAGGGATAGTGTGTGGAGATCTAGACAGGACAATACCCGAAATAATTTTAAGTAATGGCGACGAAGGTATATTTATTACTGTTGAAAATCTGAGGGTTTAGGATGCGAGATGAAGTATTTGTGGAAGGAAAAGGGTAAAACGGTAAATACGGAAAATAGGACGTGTTATGGAAACGTCTCGAAATCTGTAAGACTTCAGTCTGCCCTAGATTATGCAGTAAAGGTCATGTGACCAAGTGGATGCAATTATACTGGCATTAAAGCATCGTATTTCACCCGAGTTTCAAGGTTAAGCGTGCTAGGACCGAGCAATTGCGGGATGGGTGACCCACGGGAAGTGCACTCAGGGCTCCATAAATGTAAGTGTATGAAATGAATGGGAAATTAAGACAGCCAAAGGGAATTAGAATATGTGGAGTAACTAGAAAGCGTAATAAGGATGGCCACGAAGATGAGTAAAGCCTAATGGCGAAGTGGCCAAAAACAGGATACGAATTACGTGACTAGAATATACGGGAAAAGTGTGAACATAAAAGTGAGCTATTGAATGTACGAAAGAGACTTATCAAGTTCTGTAGGAAAGTATGGGATCAATATTATATGTTGACGGAAATAACAATGAGAACAGAAAGAGAAGGACTATCATGCTACGATGAATTAAGCTTTAGGAAGGACTTCCCACGTCATCTATAAGAAGCACTACCCCTATTTGGGAAAAATCTTGCTTTGAAGAAAAATATATGAGCGATCAATTCGCAATTCATCTAAATGAGCTAAAGTATGTTCCGATCATATCGTGCCTTAGAAGGAGGCCCAAATTGGCGGGCAATAATGCCCGATGGCGAGTGTGACTATGATGAAAGAAGGTAAAGCGTACGAGTAAGTAATTGCGATCTGAATAGTTCATGTGGAACTCGAGAGTAAATCTGAAGGTAAATCGTGCGAACCAAGTGCTAGGATGCCCTGTGGTGCTTACCAGGCTCTAGTTCCTTTTTACGGTGGTTGAAGAATATTTTCCGATAACCGCTTATTAAAGTGTGATCAGCCAACTAGAAATGGAATTCGTGAAAAAAAAAAAATGGAAAGAGACGAAGAAATGAGAAAAGAGTACTACAGAGAGCACTCAAGATGGGCATAATTAATTGACCATTAGTCCGGGATAAATGAAAGATACATAGTTATGGACGAAAGAGGTGATGCAACAAAAGGTCATAAGATAAGATCACTACTAAGATGAAGTTAGTATGATTTCGGGTAAGATTGTAAGCTAATAATGAGTATATGGAAGGAGTGAGAGAACATGAAGTATAAGGAAATATGACATATTACGTATATATGACCTTATCGTGGAAGTAGCGAAAATTATAAGAAACAAGAATTGAGAATTTGTGAAACGACTGATATGTTGTAAGTTTATTGGGAAAAGTAGTTGGTACCTATCTTAGGAAAAAAAAAAAAAAAGATGGTATCGTCAGAAAGCTTGGAATATTTACCGTCCAACTATAAGTGTTACGAAGTGAAGAATCTGAGACGATTCGACGCAGTAACTAACTTTTGACGGGAATAAATGCAATATGATTTGGATATGTTGTGGTTACAATGACGCTATCCGAGTACTAATCGTCAGATCAGACTTTGTACAAGATATTGAGAATTCCTATTGCCCGTGAGTGCGTTAGAATTTTATACCAGGGTAAATTAAGTTATAGAAGGTGTAAAAGCTATGTGGGTACGGTATGGTATGCAAAATGTATTCGGAAAGAATCCTGTGAGTTTGAAAACTTTGAATGGAGGCTAAGGATAGAATATGAATAGATAATGATATAGGAGCACCCAAAAGGGGGCAAGCGGACGGTAGAAATGCGAAGGTAAGATGAAACCAACTGACGTCACAGTTCATTTAGTGTGAATGCTTGAATTGTCTGCGAGATCCTATCTTTGAAACAGTTGGTGTAATCGAAACCGACAACAAACGAATGGGAATCAAGACGATAATTAAGGGATTGTTGGTAAAGGTTGTGGGTAATATGACTCCAGGTAGTAGATGCTTGTAGAAAGAGAAAGGAATACGACGAAATAGAATTAGCGCATTTTGGCACAAATGAGATATGTAAGGTCGGGTGGATCAAACAAGAGAGATTATGTCTGAAAATCAAAAATATTGTATACGAATTATGCGAGGACGGTTATGTAACTCACGAATAATTGCACGTTAAGCAAACCAAGTGAGTACATAACTGATAAGAAATGTAAGGATCCAATACCAACAGTATGGTTATGATATTTTGAATGCGATATGGAAAATGCAGAGATGGTCTAGACCATGTTACCAAAATAAAATTGGTACTAAAAGTAAGCGAAACTTGACCAGGACCAATTAAAGATTTCTCCCGATACGGATTATAAGACGAAGGGAGAAGACAAGGAACAACCTAAAGGTTAGTAAGGCGATGCTAAGGCATTTCATGGATTAACTTGCGTATGTTACATACTCTCGCAGAGATTACAATATAATCAGTGACGGTGAAGATTAAGAACAAGATCGTAGAAAAGGAAAATGAAAGAGTTTGAATTGAAGACAACGGAGTGATATGAAATAAATGCCAAAAATATGACAGATGAAATTAAGAAAATTATGAAATGGCTAAACAGAATTACTAAGACTATGTAAGATTACACCTCAAGAAGGTAATGAAGTTTCATAAGAACCTATACTTGCTATGTCAAACAGAACCCCTAGCATGTGGTTAGCCCTGAAGGCCTGTCCAAACGAAATTGAGAATACCAGTAAGTCTTGTACCAGCATTTGCTCTTAAACTGACGGGCGAGCTAAGCGTGTTATTCAGACGGTAAAAAAAAAAAAAAAGTTACGAGCCCGTATCATCGATATCAGAGGCAACAGGAGCGAACACTTACTACTTGTGGAGTTTACTGATAATAATGATTACTAATCCAGCATTCAGAAAACATTGTAGGAGGCTTTGTATGGCAAGAACGTATGTTACCGATCGGCTGGTCTGGTATGGACAAGACTAAGTTACTTGGTTTGAACATAATTCATCGGGCAAAAAAAAAAAAAAATGTGAAACTCATTCGGGGACGGTCATTAGCGACTCAGAGCTGACAGAAATCATATATGAGTAATCGGTATTGACGTTTAGAATTCCAGCTTGATGACTGGGTGTTTCTGAAAATATCGACCGTCAAAGGTGTTATGAAATATAATCAACAAGAAAAGCTTAGCCCAAAAGATGTTGGACCTTATTGGGTCATCTGTAAAGTGGGCAAGATCGCCTATGAATTAGATCTGCCACCTGAGGTAGGAGCAGTGCATCTAATGTTCCGCACGCCTATGCTTTGCAAATACATTGTGACCCCTATAATATTCGCCGTGGAGGGGCATTCGAGGAATAGAAGAGCTGCCCTACGAGAAACGGCCTATAGCGATCCTAGTTGGCAGGAAGGAAAGACTGCGAGACAAAGATATGGTTTCCATTAGGGTACTATTTGGCGGAATAGCAGTAAGGAAAAAGGTGACTTAAGAAATTCCAGGCGAGATGAAAAAGAAGTGCCCCACTTGGCTCCTGTACCTACAGATAATCAGAATTGCCTATTTGATTGTATTGATTAATGCACGGGTTGTGTACGATAACCGTAAGAAGGGAACTCCCCAGAAATACTTGTAAGCCCCTATAAGGCTAATTTAACATTCGAGGACGAATGTTCTAAAGGGGGGGAGGATGTTATAACCCGTATCTTACATCTTTGGACACCTTGGGATTTTTGAGACAAGTTAAGGACAATGTAATGAGTTGATCTTGTTTGGTTCATAAGTTGGTTATGAAAAATTTAGATGTGGAAATATCGGAAAAGACTAAGGGTAAAATTGGAATTTTGAAAATGGGTTTCATGAATTACCCATAATATGGATCAAGAAATTGGGCTTGGAAAATTTGAAAAAAAAAACTAGACAAGGTTGGCCCAAGGAGAAGGGTGGCCGGCCATATTATGGCTTGGCCAACCCATGATCTAAGTCATGTGACATGGTCACATGACAATTTATATATAAAAGGAGAAAAAGGTTCAAGAAAATTCAAGAGAAATGGAGAGAAAGAAAAAAAAAAAAGAAGGAGGAGAACAACCATGGCCATTCGGCCATGGACTCCAAATTTCATCCCCTCAAATTTTGTTCCCAAAAATTATTTTCTTGTTGTAATTCCACTAATTCAAGGGTCCTCTACAACGTGGTGTGATTATTTCGGAAGGAAAGCACTTGTTTCTTCAATTAGACACCTTGGCCAAGTGAAGAACTTTAGAAGAAAAGGTATGATTCAATCCTTTTTATATGTTATAAAGGTTTTCATTTGATGTTGTAGTACGTAGAAATGGGTGAAACTCATGAAATATAGGAGTTTGCATGGTAATTTATATGATTATGCAAATGGCCGTGTGTGTGTATGCAAATGTTGTATAGGCAAAATGAATAAGTTTTATGTTGTATTTTAGTTGTGGTTATTGTGGAAATTGTATTGGAAATGGAAGTTGAATGAAAATGGGATGAAGTTGAAAATTTCATGTTGGCCGTGGCCTATGTATGGGAGGAATTGTGATGGATTTATTTTGTTTAACATGTTAGTTGTGTTATTGTGATCATTATAATGTAAATGAAGATTATATGGGTGAAGTTGACATGAAAACGAAATGTAGAGAATTATGTCATATTAATGTGATTTTATGATATTAAGATCATGAAGTTGTTAAGGTGTAAATTGTTGTTGTTGGAGATGAATTAGTAAGTAGAAAATGTGTTGGAATGATTTTGTAGCATATATAAGAATTTTGGATTGAATATGGAAATTGATGGAATTATTGAATATTGGATATATGGCTTGGAATGCTCTTAGTTATGTTTGAATGATCTTAAATTAGTATGCGGATATGAAAATATTGACATTGATTTATTAATGCAAAGTTGGTTCGGAAGTTGTTGCTTTATGTAGAGAGAAGACTATTTGTGTAGTGAGCGATTTTAGTCGCTAATTGATGTTGTGGTATGGTTGTTGTTAATATTTGAGCCGAGTTAAATTCTCGGGGCGTCATATTTATAGGGGAGATGCTGCCGAAATTTCGGTAGGCAAATACTAAACCCAAGTTGGAAGTTTGAACCTCATGAATAGTAATTGGTAAATGTGACCATTTGTAGGTTTTGAACGAAACGGGATTTGGATTTTGACAAGCGTAAAAGGCAAACAAGGTATGTAAAGCTCTCCCATTCCTTCTCTTGGCATGTCTTAGATGTACTAGGTTTGAATTTGGACCTCGGGGACAACTCTACTCCTCGGAATCCACGTCCAAAAATGCCCCTTTTTCATTCAGTAGAATTGAACTAATTATGTTGCGATTGTTTCAACAAGTCATCCAAGTATCTAGAACTTGTACATATGAAATCCGATTATCTTATACCTCTCATAAATGATATCATAAGGTTTAATATACGCCGTTTGGGTACGCCACCTTACTTGATCCGAGCGGACCCCTTATTTCCGAACCTTGTGTTGATATTCCGTTTAATCTTCTTTAAAATAAAAACTAAGGGAACCTTTTAACTACTTTTCTAAGTTCTAAAGAATAAAGAATTAAGTCTTATGTTATGATTATTGTCGAAAGACTTATGTTCGACTATTGTAAGGCTTCTATAGGTCGCCGTTTGAGTTATGCTATCGAGTTTTTGTATATGTTTTGTATTTTGATAAACACAAATGACCCCTAAAGTTCTATTTCGAAAAGAATCCTCCGCGGTCATTAAAAGGTATGTTCTATGCTTCGTCCGGACCTCCTTTTTCTTGATATGTCATTTGATTATCCCGTCTGATCTCTGTGTATGCTGTACATTTTATATTGCATTTAGTTTCTCACTACTCCACTCGTGGATGCCTCAATGCTTCCTTCACTGAGCCCGGGCCAGGATATGTTATCACGCGTATTCCATTGCATTGTTCGCCGTGCCTCGGTGTGAGGGCGGTATATATGTACATGGGTTGTGGTGTATGATGTGCCATGTACACACTATGATATGATATGATATGATATGGCCATCGATATGCTATGATATGCGCGCGCATACGATATGATCGATATGTTGTGGCGCCGGCGTCGGGGGGCGACCACTGTTTGCCGAGTCCCATGATGGGGCCGGCTATGGCATGTTTTCTATTATGCATTTGCCTATGTTTTATGAGTAAGCATTTCGACACTCCGACCATTACATTTATGCTTGTATCCTCTGTTCGGTTATGATTCGTTTATCGTTTTCTTTATGCTTTACATACTCGGTACATATTTCGTGCGACCCCCGTTCTTCGGGGGCTGCGTTTCGTGCGCGCGCGGTACACCCGTAGATGACTAGAAGACATTATAGAAGATGCTTCAGCGGTGTTGGCAAGCTCCTTTTGCTCCTGGAGTGCTGCCGAGTCAAAGTGTGTATGCTATGTGTTCTGGTTATCTGTTAGAGACTTTGCAGACAGAGTGTGGGTTCTGGATGTCAGTTCTGTAGGCGGCTCCACCAGCCGTCATGTCATTCTGTGTTATGCCATAATTTTCATATGATTGCATAATCTGTCGATTTGTACACTACAAAGGATATTTCCAGAACGATTGTTGTATTTGTTGTATTTGTCATTTTTGTTTGATCGCTTTCGACTCCGTTTCTCGGTCCACGATGAGCTGAATATGAAATGGATACGTATGATTTATATTTCAAAGGCAAGTGTTATGATTTTCTGGTTATTGTGCTACTTATCTGCCCTCCTCGTTTCAGTACGACTTTGTTTGCGGTATTCCATGCTTTACATGCTCAGTACATATTCCGTACTGACCCCCTTTCTTCGAGGGGTCGCGTTTCATGCCCGCAGTACGCATTTTGGTGATCCGCCGGCTTAGGATTCCCATCGGCCCGGTCTTGGAGTGCTCCTTTGTTCCCGGAGCCCACATTTTGGTACATATTCGTCCGTTGCATATGTATTCGTTTGTTCGGGGGTACGGCGGGGCCCGTCCCGTCATATGATTCTCGTTGGTCATTTAGAGGTACGTAGATATATATGTGGGTTGTGCCCATTACGTACGTGTGTGTTTGTATGTTATATGTTCGGGCGATCCCATTCGCCGTGGCAGCCTCGTCGGCTAGCATTTGTATATGTTTTGGGCCGTTGCGCCATTTGATAGCCTTGCCGGCTTCTGATATATATATATGCTGTGTTTGAGATGTGTTTGAGACAGTTTGAGATAGCGTCTGATATTTGTTTACGCATAAGCTATCTGTATGTGATTCGGATTAAGGAATGTGTTTGGGTGCCCAGCTCGGGCACTAGTCACGGCATACGGAGCTGGGTCGTGACAATTCGTACTGACATCCTTTTATTTGTGGACGCTGCGTCATGCCCACAGGTGGACAGGGAGACAGGCTTGATCCATAGATTTCCTATTCAGTGACTGTATAGTGGAGCTCCATTTCATCCGGAGCTACAGCTTTTGGGTATTATTCTTTTTGCATACATACATATGGGCACTGTCACGACCCCGCTTATTCTATTCTTCGTTTTACTCTATTGATGCGCTCTGCTCGCTAATGCATGAATTATAGGAAATCATGATTTATATAGGAATATAAGTGCTTTATATACAGACGCCTTCCGGCCAAAACAAGTAATATTTACCGTACAATGTTATCTCGTGAGACCATCTAACCCACACTGCGCATCTACGAGCCTCTACTGACATACTCTACATATGGACGGAACAAGGCTCCGTCGTACCCAAAATGAATATATATATGTATACAACAAAAGAATTAGTCATAGGCACCTCCGAACAATGGAGTGCCTTCAACCAGCTGTCAGGGCTATGGATCTGGGTCAAGCTCAGCTCCCTGTCTACCTGTGGGCATGAACACAGCGTCCAAGAAATGGACGTCACATACGAATAATGTCGAGTATGAGAGGCATAAACAGTAAGAAAGACAGGGTTAATATAATACGAACATCAATATGAAACATCTGAATCTGAATGACAATCATGAAAGAAGTGATGCATGCTGTCTTACTCATACTTCTCATATATGCATGACATGCAAACTGCCCGTCCTTATCGGTACGGTGTGATCATCAATAATATTAGCCCGCGTCCAGGCCTCCCGCGTCCGGGGTACCATCTCATGCCGCCCACTAGTGGTGCTGCCCATGCCATTTGGCCATGGTGTAAACGTATAGCTGTCCGCCTTGGCGGTGACTGCCCGACCAACTAGGCACGGTGTAATATGCTTTGTCATGCTCTTAATATGCTCATATCATGCTCTTATACTTATCATGCTCTTATACTTATCATGCTACACTTTTGTCATGCAATGCTCATAATAATGTACTTATCATATATATATACATGCAAGAGACCCACAACTAACTGTGTTCTATCGGGGTGACGGAAGGTCGTGAACCCCCGATCTTACTATGGGCAATTATAAGCAATCTGCCTCACCTCGAAGGAATCAACATATGAGGTGAGTGTAGGCAATAAGTAGCATCGTCACATCATATCTCTTATCTTATATAGACATTACGGATCTAGGCTTTTAGCTTCTTGAAATACATGAACTCATGAAGAGTAAAAGAGCTTCTACTACGGGATTCACGCCATTTGGAAAGAAGGGACTAGCCTCACATACCTTTGTCGTTTAGCTATTCTATCGCTTGCTCGATCTCCTTTAATGCGCTCGTTAATACCTTCAATAAGATTCGTATCGACATTAGCTATATCGTCACATAAATACACTCATTAAAGCTATAGAAATTTGGGCAGCATTTCCTTTGTTTATACTACTTTCCGCCATATTCCATATCAACTCCCAACATTCATAACAATCATCACAATATCGCTAGCAACAATCGTCATTCATTTACATAATTCGCATTTAACAATCCTACTTCAATTCTCCATATTCATGACTAAGAGTTCATCGTCGTACCCTTTCATATCCAATACTTATTTCATGTTCTATAGGTCATTTATAACGCATTCATAACCTCAACATATCCATTTCCATGATTCAATTCAACTACAACTTACTAGTAATACTATTCACACATTTGATGACCCATTTTCTATACACTTCTACAATCCATGTGTTTCGACTTATAAATACTTCAAACAACATGTAAAGATCATGAAACTTACCTTAAATGATGAAGGAATAGACCTTGATTGATAATACACCTTTTTGCACAAAACCCTATTTTCACCTTTCTTGGATTTCTTGACTTTGGTGGCTTTAATGGAGTTTCATAGACTTGATTCTCTTCAAATCTTGTTGTTGATCCCTGATTCTCTTGGTTTTCTTATGGATGAAATATTTGGAAAGTTCTAGAGGTGTGGAGAGGTTGAAGTCGTGGTTGGAAATGAATAAAATGAAGTGGACTTAACATTTAAAGACTTGGAGAGGTTCAGCCGAGTGGGACTTCCACGGACAGCTTCACGGTCCGTGGAACCCTTTGTTGGCCGTGGAACTGGTCGTGGTTCACGACCAGCCAGCCACACTTTCTGCTGGCTGTTCCACGGACACATCCACGGGTCGTGGAACATTGTGCTGTCCGTGGAACATGGCCGTGGAACTCACAGTTCCACCGGAATGTTTCCCGTCGTTTCGTTTGATCTCCAATCCTTATGGGACCTTCTTGGCACTTGTTCATCATTTCATTATGAATCTCGGGGGCGTCATAACTCTTCTCCACAACATTCTTAAGGTATCATTAACTCAATACTCCTAATTGCGTCCAATACACTAACTTATAACTCGATTTCCTTAACCACTTTCTTGCCTTAACTCGGATGCCTTTGGGATCTTAACTAGGACTATCAATTTGTAATCCTTGCTTATATGCACCTCATATACGACATTTCCTTCATGAGCCTGCTCACTTATATTCTAAGGGAAAAATTTCCGAGGTGTAACATTCTTGCCCCCTTTTGGAACATTCGTCCTCGAATGTTAAGTCATCGAGGGTTCTAGAAAAATTTCGCCAGAGTTTCCCCTGTAATATGGCGATACCATCCTGTCACAACAGCCCATAATATCATTGCCTCACAGGGCTACAACACAACAGCAATATAGATTGGTCACACACGACCCTTATACATAAAAGTAAAGCATACATACCTTATTGTCCCGATGTTTCATCATGTATCTCTTCTGGGGGTTGAAATAGGTGCGGGTATGCGGATTTCATCTTCTCCTCTCGCTTCCCAAGTCATTTCTTCGGGTTGTTATTTCGCCATAAGACTTTTCGAAGCTATTTCCTTATTCCGAAGTCTTCGTATTTGCCTGTCTAATATGGCAGTAGGGACCTCTTCATAAGTTAGTTTTTCTGTGATTTGGACATTATCGACGGGCACGATCTTTGTAGGATCCCCAACACATTTGCGGAGCATTGAGATATGGAATACTGGATGAACTAATTCAAGCTCTGAAGGCAAGTCTAACTCATATGCTACTTGACCCACCTTACGGATGATTTGGTAAGGTCCGATATATCGCGGACTCAATTTTCCCTTTTTGCCAAATCTCATCACTCCTTTCATTGGTGACACTTTCAAGAATACCCAATCATTAACTTGAAATTCCAAGCCTCGTCGGCGATTATCTGCATAGGATTTTTTACGGCTTTGAGCTGTTAACAATCGATCTCGGATCATTGTAACTTTCTCCACCGCTTCTTGAATCAGTTCGGGACCTATTAACCGTGCCTCCCCTATCTCGAACCATCCAATTGGAGATCTACATTTCCTTCCATATAAGGCCTCGTATGGAGCCATCTGAATGCTAGAGTGATAGCTATTATTATATGCAAACTCGATTAGCGGTAAATGATCGTCCCAACTTCCACCAAAATCCAATACACATGCTCGCAAGATATCTTCTAAAGTACGAATGGTGCGCTCGGCTTGTCCATCGGTACGCGGATGAAAGGCATGCTAAGCTTTACTTGAGTGCCTAACCCTTCTTGAAAGGACTTCCAGAATTTGGCTGTAAATTGGGCTCCTCTATCCGTGATAATGGATAATGGAATTCCATGGAGTCGCACAATTTCCTTGAGATATAATCTGGCATAATCTTCTGCCGCGTAGGTAGTCCTGACTGGAAGAAAATGGGTGCTTTTGTCAGTCTGTCCACGATCACCCATATAGAATCATACTTACTACGAGAACGGGGTAGTCCCACAATGAAATCCATGTTGATCACTTCCCATTTCCAAGTAGGTATTTCTATAGCTTGTAGTAACCCTCCTGGCTTCGATGTTCGGCTTTTACTTGCTGGCAATTCGTACACTGTGCTACAAATTCGGCTATATCTCGCTTCATGCCATCCCACCAGTACATTATCCTGAGGTCATGATACATCTTCGATGCCGGGATGAATAGAATACCGGGAATAATGTGCTTCTTCTAGAATCCGTTGGCGCAAATTTGCCACATACGGCACACATAGTCCGCCCCGATATATAAGGATTCCATCTAGGGAAATTTCAAACGGAGATTTCTCCTTCTCATACGATGCATCCCTATAATGGCACAATTTAGGATACGACGTCGACGCTCTTTGATTTCGCATCTAAGGGCGAGGCCGCGGGATTATGAATACTAACTCTGTCTTTCTGAATCATCCACGCGTACCCCAAGGTTGGCTAAGCGACGAAGCTCGTAAATCATTTCTTTCCTCTCCGAAGAGTCTCTTAATCGCCCATTGACCGGCGGCTAAGCACGTCGGCTACCACATTAGCTTTTTCGGGATGATATAGAATATTCACATCCTAATCTTTTAATAGTTCTAACCATCGCCTCTGTCGCAGATTCAATTCTTTCTGTTTGAAAATATATTGGAGACTCTTATGATCTGTGTAAATGTCAACACTTACACCGTACAAGTAATTCCTCCATATCTTCAAGGCATGAATAATCGTCGCTAATTCAAGGTCGTGAGTTGGGTAATTCTTCTCATGTTGTCGCAACTGCCTTGAAGCGTAGGCAATAACCTTACCATGCCGCATCAATACGCATCCCAATCCGACCCCGAGGCGTCACAATACACAACATAACCATCGACCCATACCGGAAGTGTCAAAGCGGAGCCGAAGTCAACTTTGTTTTTCAACTCTTGGAAACTACGCTCACAAGCTTCGGTCCACTGAAATTTTGCCGACTTCTGGGTTAACTTTGTGAGTGGGGCTGAAATAGATGAAAAGCCCTCCACGAACCTTCCGTAGTAACTTTGCCAAACCCAGAAAGCTACGAACTTCGTGGGGCGTCGTAGGTCTTGGCCAAGTCTTCACAGCTTCTATTTTCTGAGTGTCAACTCGAATACCATCACTCGAAATAACATGACCCAGAAATGCCACCGAATTCAACCAGAACTCACACTTCGAAAATTTAGCATACAATTTCCGGGCTCGGAGGACACCAAGAACAATCCTTAGATGATCTGCATGTTCGGATTCTGTGCGGGAATACACCAGAATATCATCAATAAATACAATCACAAACAAGTCTAAGAAAGGCCTGAATACGTTATTCATCAGGTTCATGAACACAGCCGGAGCATTCGTCAACCCGAACGACATCACTCGGAATTCGTAGTGGCCATATCTCGTTCTGAAGGCTGTTTTGGGAATATCTTCTTCTCTAATCCTCACTTGATGATAACCCGATCTCAGGTCTATCTTGGAAAACTACTTAGAACCCTGCAATTGATCGAATAAGTCATCGATCCTTGGAACGGATACTGTTCTTCACCGTCACTTTGTTCAGTTGCCTATAATCAACACACATTCGTGGGAACCATCCTTCTTTCTCACAAACAATACGGGGCTCCCCACGGTGATGAAGCTGGGCCTAATGAACCCCTTTTCAAGTAAGTCCTTCATTTGCGCCTTTAGCTCTTTCAATTATTTGGAGCCGTTCGATAGGGAGGAATAGAGATAGGCTCGGTGTACGGTAATACATAAATAGCGAAATCAATCTCTCTTTACGGAGGAAGACCGGTAGTTCATCGGAAACACATGCGGGAACTCGCTCACTACCGGAGCGATTGAAAAGTTGGTACTTACGCCTCGTGTCATGCACTCGAACTAGATGATAGATATAGCCTTTAGCGATCATCTTCCTCGCCTTAAGGTAGGAAATAAACCTACCCTTTGGGAAGTTTTGTATTACCCTTCTATTCAAGTACGGGCCCTCCGGGAGTGGAATCGGACCACCTTCGTTCGACAATCGACATTAGCGTAGCATGATGCCAACCAATCCATACCACGTGATTACGTCAAAGTCAATCATTTCCAATTCAATCAAATCGGCCTTTGTACGGCGATCACATATAATCACTACACAACCCCTATACACTTGTCTCGCTATTACGGGATCACCAACCGGAGTGGATACCTCGAAAGGTTTAATTGACTCGGGTCTCACCCCGATACAATCGGCAATATACGAGTAATATATGAAAAGGTAGAGAAACCGGATCAATCGAGCATATAAGTCACGAGAGAATATAATCAAGGTACACGTAACGACGTACGGGGAGGACTCAAGATCCCGTCGACCCGCTAGTGCATATACACGGGCACGGGGCACCTCCCGCCGTGGATACTCCCCCTCTAGCCTCCAAATGTACACAAGGATAAACATGTCGGGCGTGCCGAGGATGATACCCGCCTCAAAATGTCCCGCCCCCTGGCATCACGACCCGGCTCCGTGGGCCGTGAGCGGTGCCCTACTAGCACCGAACGGATGTACGAACCAAATCATCGTATTATCGCATGATCGGAGAGTTAGCGAGCATTGCTTATACCAATAATCGGAAACGTATTTCACACGAATGCAATCTGACGGTCGCCCCGTCAAAACATCATATCGAATTAAGTTGGCGGCGAATGTACATCGCCCCGGACACACGCACGCAAACAAACATACGGGCCGCTCAAGGATGCAAATCGGAGTCATATGCGACAAACCGAGATCACATACAAATACGGACCCCGAGAAACATACTACGGGCCTCTACGGACATAACAAAACATACGAACATGTACGGGACGGGGCCCCGCCGTACCCGGATAGTCACAAATGTATCGAAATATACAACGAGGAAATATACCAAAAGTATAAGCTCCGGATCAAGGAGCCTCTCAAACTCAGAACAAGAATCCTAAGGCGGCGGCGTGTCGCGCGGAGACACACGCGCATGTAAACGCGGCCCCCGAAGAACGAGGGGTCGATGCAAACAAGTGCGAGTATATAAAGCGGAAGGTACGGTAATCCAAAGCCGGTGTCGGGGGAATACAATACAAATATAACGGACTCAACGTGCGAGATACGGTTAGACATAATGCAAATAGAAATCATGCATAAGGCTCGGGAACGTGGTCACCCCACGACGCCGGTGCCACAACACATCATACTCCGGAAGTTTTCAAATCTCCGTACATCTCCGAACAAATCACAATATCGGACACATCATCAAACATAACCAAGGCCATATCACATCATAACTCCAAAACGGTAACCGCCCTATGGCGAGGTCACTTTAAACCGTAACACATCATACTTCCGAATATGTCATAGGGCGCACGATCACAGAACCGGCCCGGGATCCGGTGAACGGAGTCACATAAGGGCACGAGCAGAGTCGTGAGCAAACAATGCAATTCGTAGGTCAAAATAGCTTTTCAAAACTTGATTACTTCATAAGTCAATTTATTAAACAAAATAGTCAAAGAATTATTTAGTACGGAAGTTTATTTTACCAAATGATTTCCAAGTGGTACGTATGGTTCCAAACATGGCCTAGCATTTCATAAGGTTCAAGCCATTATTTCATAAGGGACAATTTCAAAATCGAAGATTCCGTATCGAAGCTTATTCAAAAAGAGGTTCTAGTAAGACAACTAAGGCATATCGGGGTTAGCGGGCCCACCTCGGGTCAAGTCGAGGTGGCAATCATAATTTATGGACGTTTAGGGTCTATGAGATCATACATAAGGATTTCAAAGTAAACCGGTCGCCTTACATAGGTTTCGAACATTTGGTTGCTTTCTAGCCAAAATAGGGTCATTAGGCTCCAATTGAATTGAATGAATAGTGGCCAACTTATAGATCGGATTTCGAGGAGCAGAATTACTTCCGAGGTTCCGTTCTTGACCTAAGTAGGTCTGGTGACATGCCAAACAAAGAGTAGGTAAGCTTTACATACTGGATTGCGTCTCACGCTTGTCAAACCTCAATCCCGTTTCGTCTAAAAGCGCAAATGGTCATTTTTGCAAATTACTATTCATGAAAGTTAACATTTCAATCTTTGGCTACACTTGGCTACCGAAATTTCGGCAGCATCTCCCCTATAGATACGACACCCCGAGAATTAAACTCGGCCATATTATCAACAACAATAGCCACAACAACATCAACAATATCAATAATTAACCAAAAACGCATTTCTAATACAAATAGTCTTTTTCCCAACATAAGGCGACAACTCATTCTCAAGCTAATATCAACATTTCATACTCATTTACTAACCAAAATCATTTCAACACAATCCGAAAGTGTTCCATATCACTATACAAAGTATTTGCAAAGCATACAAAAATTCCGTCGAAACCATAATTCATTCAAGGCTTCCGACTTTCAACTTAAACTTCCATAATACACTTTTGTCTTCCAACTTCATCAATGAAAATCCTAATTTGCCTCTTACTACTTTCATTTCCATATTTACATAAATACAATAAACTTGCATAATTTCTTATAACAACATAGCAACCATTTTTTTTCCATGACAACAAGAACTATTATCCTTTCATTTACTTCATCACATCACTTAACATACTAACAAACTTAATTCACTTCCATTTCACTCCTTACATCCCACGGCCACATACTATTTTTTTCAACTTTCACTAGCTCATTTAACTTTCACTTCCAACACAATTTCTACCATAGTACAACTAGATTAACGCGTGAATTCAAGTCATCATATACTTGCAACACATACATATACACGGCCAACATGCATATGTTTCTAACACACCAAAATTTTCATGCTTTTCATTCCTTTCCACACACTACATCATACCTATACCTTCCATATCATAACAAAAGCATAAAATTCTTACCTTTCTTGAAATTCAACTTGCCACCAACGTCGCTCTTTCGCCAAACTAATTATACCGCTTTGAAGAGCACCTTGAGCTTGTTAAGAATTCTCAAAGAACAAGATTTTTGGTTCAAGATTGAAGAGCTTGGAATTTTTTTTTTCTTTTCTCTTCTTTTCTTTCTCTTGGCCGAAACCTCTTCTTTTTTTCTCTCTTGATTTTTCTTTTAATTTCTTGAATGTTCCATGCATAATAATCCCTTATATAATTGATCATCACATGATTTAATTAATCATGGACTTGGGCTAATAATTTGGCCATGGCCGGCCACCTTGAAATGTTGGGCCTCACTTTTCTCTTTTTTTTTTTTAGCCCAATTGGTTAAAATTCTTATTTTGTAATTCCGAAACTAATTTCCGAGATTCCAATTTTGCCTTGGCCTTCCTCCGAATTTCCACACTAATATTTTTCATGCACAACACACACATGCCTTAACTCCAATCAACACGTGACCTTATTTCATACAAGCAAAGATTATTCCAAACTTTCCAAATGTGCAAAATACCGGATATAACATCCTCCCCCCCTTTAAAACATTCGTCCTCGAATGTTAAATCGCCCTCGTAGCAAATCAGGATAAGTCGGGGAGGTCCTCTCGCTAACTACATACTCATTTTTGGATTAGAGCACTTGTAAGGGCATTTCTTTTCCGACTCCTTCTATCATTTTCTGATATTACTATATTAGGACTGCTCGGGATCTTTATTAGTCCAACGGGTTGCATAATCTTGAATAGGACGTATGGCAAACAAAATCTTTATCAGAACCAGAAGATCAGACGGATGTCGAACAGGGTCAGATCCGGAATCCGAAGTACAAAAGTACGACAGGCAGAAGCATAATCTGACGTTATCTTAAGCAGATTCATAATCAGAGCCAGACGCACAGTAGCATATCGGACAAAACGTATTCAGGTTCGGACGTACAGAAGTATAACAGACAAATTCATACTCCGACGTCATATCCAACAAACTCATAACCAGGGCCACACGCGCCGAAGTATATCGAACAGATCGTAATCGGAGTTAAACATACGAAGATATATCAAACGGATTGGTAATCAGAATCAGACGTATGGAGCCACGTCGAACGGGTTCATAACCAGAGTTAGGCATACAGAGGTACATCAGATAGAAGCGTAATCGGATTCGGAAATATAGAGGCGTAATAGAGGGGGCTTCATCGAAATCAGAGGCGCAAAAATGTGGCATACAGAATTACTTACAAAATTTTCCTATCAACGATTTATTACTCACTCTGCTCTCTGTAGGGTTTCTAAGCACCCCTCATATTCAAATTCCCCCTTAGGTTGACCCAAGTTCTTATTTGGCCCTTATTTCCATGTTGTGGAAATTTCCGACATACTTCCCAGGGGGGTCACCCATCCTAGAATTGCTCTGGTTCCAGCACGCTTAACTTCGACACTTTCATGCATTTTGGTGCATTATTGCCAATATAATGGCGTCGACTGCCCCGTACGGCCTTCGTCACGTAATTTAGAGCGGATTGGGGTCTTGGTAAATTTTTCGAAACAAATCTTTCATAGCGGGTCCCACCCTGACTTATCACTCTTCTAATCGCACAACTTCCATATTGCCCTTCTGAATTCTCAATGTTCATTTTTCATCTGTATATATAGCTATCTCAGACGACTCTAGTGATTTAGATGTTTACCTTACTTTTACTGACGACCAAAAGGAGAAAATCACGTAATATAACAGAGTACAGATCCATCAATACATATATTCTTCAAGAAAGATGTAACAATATACCTGGGTCCGCATTCGGTGGTGCCTCTGGGTCCTGTCGGCCAGTCAGAGCGTATATGCGGTTCGAAGGACCGCTAAGATCAGAACCCCCACCACGGCCTCTGCCGCGGCCCGCTGGTGCTGGCGTACTTCGCCCCGCAGGGCGCATAACCGGAGGAGTGGATGACGAACAATGGAATCGAACTCGTCGGGCCGTGTCGCACGCTGTAATCCCCATCCACCGGACGGTCTCGCATAATGTGGCCACGGCGGCCCCAAGAAAAACCGCCCCCGTAGCCTGCCTTTTTCCCGGGGCGGCCTCCCCCTTTTGAACCCGGGGGTAGGCGGCCTCCCTCCGGCCCGGGGCCCGCTCGCCCCCGGGCCCAGGCTCGGAACCCGATCCTCCCCCCCGGCCCCGCCACCCCTCCGGGCCCCCGTAGGATCCCCACCCCCACGGAGGGAAAAATCCCCGGGGCGTGGGCCGGCCCGCCCCGGGGGCCCCCCCGAATCCCCCCGAAACCCCCCCCCCCTTGGGGGGGTCTCCCCCGTCATATTCTCTACCCCACCGGTCCCCCCTTGGGGCCTCCATACCCCCTTTCCGGGCCCGTAAGGCGTGTCCCTGCCCGTCGCGCCCCATCCCCTCATCAAAGTCTCAACGGGGCCCAAACCCCCTCCGTTCGATTCTTTTATCCTCCATATCCCTACGAAGGGGATACACAGCCGGGGAATTAAACTCCAAATTATGCCGGACACTCAGCCCGCTCTATCTTTAAGAACCTATCAACTCTACTTTCTCCGCGGCTCACGGGCAAAAAGTGACGAAGAAAAGCGGCCTCGAACTCGGCCAAGTAGTTGGGGCGACAACCCTCACCTCGGATAGCTCCCGGGACTCATACCGGTGGGCAAGAACATCCGCAGCTATGCGAAGCCAACTCACCGGCACTCCGTCTCCGAAGCTTCGGCCGACTTATCTAGTGAGCGACGCATCCCCCGAATAAAGTCATGGGGTCCTCATCGGCTTAGCCGGGAAAACTGCGAGGGCCGCATAAAGGACTCTCGAACCTAAGGCATCCCGTGCGCCCTCATCGTCATCGTCCTCCGCCCGCGTCTCACGGACCGGGACCGCCACCGTGTTGTCACAATCGGTACAGCCTCTCGCGGTGTCCCGTCCTCTCGCCCGGCCGGGGAGTCAGAGGCACGAGGGCGCACGCGTGGTCAGCCGGTGGCCATGGACCCTGCTCCGTACCCCTCTGCAGTGGTGTAGCGAAACCCTCCTCGGGCGAGTGTAATGCCGGCGCGGTCCGAGCACGCGCCGTGTAATCCTCGGCGCCCGACTAGTCTCATCTTGCCTCTTGTCTTGCCCTTACGGGCGGCCGTTGCCTTCTTCGGAGGCATTGCGAAAAATATAACAATTCGGTCGGTAAAAGAATCATCCCTAATATCACGACTCTGCCGCACGATCTAAGATTCAGGAGGAAACATCCTAAATGTCCTCGTAGCCTCCTTTGTTTATAGATGTGGTGCACGACACACCGATAACGAGGACTCTACGGGAGACACGCACAGACATTCCGAGGAGACCCGATTTTGCTACGATACCACTTTTGTCACGACCCCGGCCCGCGTGGGCCGTGATCGGTGCCCTACCTAGGCACCCGAACGGATGTATCGAACCAAATCATCGTATTATCGCATGATCGTTAGCAAGGTGCATTGCTTATACCAATAATCGAGGAAGCATTTCACACCGAATGCAATCCCAAGCGGCCGCCCGCGTCAAAACATCATATCGAAATTAAAGTTGAGCGGAATGTACATCGCCCCCGTACACACACACGCAAACAAACGTACGGGCCGCTCGGGGATGCAAATCGGGTCATATGCAGACAAACCGAGATCACCGCCTGGCACCGGACCCACGACCCACAAACATGACTACGAGCCTCTACGGACATAACAAAACATACGAATACGTGACGGGACGGGGCCCCGCCCCGTGCCGGATAGTCACAAATGTACGGAATATATAAGCAAGGAAATATACCAAAAGTAGCTACGGATCAAGGAGCCTCTCAAGCAATGAGAACAAGAATCCTAAGTGGCGGCGTGTCGCATGAGCACACCGATTCGCGCGGCATGAAAGCGCAGCCCCCGAAGAACGGGGGTCGATGCCGAAACAAGTACCGAGTATATAAAGCGGAAGGCACAGTAGAATCAAAGCATGGCGGGTGTCGGTGGAATACGAAACGTATACAAATATAACGGACTCAACCTATGCGAGATACGATTAGACATAATGCAAATAGAAATCATGCATAAGGCTCGGGAACGGGTCACCCCCGCCGGTGCCACAACACATCATACTCCCAAGTTTTCAAATCTCCGTACATCTCCGAACAAATCACAATATCGGACACATCATCAAACATAACCAAGGCCATATCACATCATAACTCCAAAATGTGACCCCACTATCGCGAGGTCACTAAAACCGTAACACATCATACTTCCGAATATGTCATAGGGCGCACGATCACGTAACCGGCCGTGGATCCGTGAACGGAGTCACATAAGTAAACACTGACAGTCGTGAGAAAACAATGCAATTAAAATAGTCAAAATAGCTTTTCAAAACTTGATTACTTCATAAGTCAATTTATTAAACAAAATAGTCAAAGAATTATTTAGTACGGAAGTTTATTTTACCAAATGATTTCCAAGTGGTACGTATTATTCCAAACATGGCCTAGCATTTCATAAGGTTCAAGCCATTATTTCCATAAGATGATTTCAAAATCGAAGATTCCGTATCGAAGCTTATTCAAAAAGAGGTTACGAGAAGACAACTAAGGCATATCGGGGTTAGCGGGCCCACCTCGGGTCAAGTCGAGGTGGCAATCATAATTTATGGACGTTTAGGGTCTATGAGATCATACATAAGGATTTCCAAAGTAAACTGTCGCCTTACATAGGTTTCGAACATTTGGTTGCTTTCAGCCAAAATAGGGCCGCTGGCTCCGATTGAATTGAATGAATAGTGGCCAACTTATAGATCGGATTTCGAGGACGAGGACTACTTCCGAGGTTCCGTTCTTGACCAAGAGGTCTAGGACATGCCAAATAAAGAGTAGGTAAGCTTTACATACCCGGATTGCTGCGTCTCACGCTTGTCAAACCTCAATCCCCGTTTCGTCTAAAAGCCGCAACGGTCATTTTTACCAAATTACTATTCTGAAAGTTAACATTTCAATCTTTGGCTACACTTGGCTACCGAAATTTGCAAAGATCTCCTATAGATACGACACCCGAGAATTAAACTCGCTACGACATTATCAACAACAATAGCCACAACAACATCAACAATATCAATAATTAACCAAAAACGCATTTCTAATACAAATAGTCTTTTTCCCAACATAAGGCGACAACTCCCATTCTCAAGCTAATATCAACATTTCATACTCATTTACTAGCAAAATCATTTCAACACAATCCGAAAGTGTTCCATATCACTATACAAAGTATTTGCAAAGCATACAAAAATTCCGTCGAAAACCATAATTCATTCAAGGCTTCCGACTTTCAACTTAAACTTCCATAATACACTTTTGTCTTCCAACTTCATCAATGAAAATACTAATTTGCCTTCTACTACTTTCATTTCCATATTTACATAAATACAATAAACTTGCATAATTTCTTATAACAACATAGCAACCATTTTTTTTTTCCATGACAACAAGAACTATTATCCTTTCATTTACTTCATCACATCACACTTAACATACTAACAAACTTAATTCACTTCCATTCACTCCTTACATCCCACGGCCACATACTATTTTTTCCAACTTTCACTAGCTCATTCAACTTTCACTTCCAACACAATTTCTACCATAGTACAACTAGATTAACGCGTGAATTCAAGTCATCATATACTTGCAACACATACATATACACGGCCAACATGCATATGCTTCTAACACACCAAAATTTTCATGCTTTTCATTCCTTTCCACACACTACATCATACCTATACCTTCCATATCATAACAAAAGCATAAAATTCTTACCTTTCTTGAAATTCCAACTTGCCACCAACGTCGCTCTTTCGCCAAACTAATTATACCGCTTTGAAGAGCACCTTGAGCTTGTTAAGAATTCCCAAAGAACAAGATTTTTAGTTCAAGATTGAAGAGCTTGGAATTTTTTTTTCTTTTCTCTTCTTTCCTTTCTCTTGGCCGAAACCTCTTCCTTTTTTTTTCTCTTGATTTCTCTTTTAATTTCTTGAATGTTCCATGCATAATAATCCCTTATATAATTGATCATCACATGTTAGTCACATGATTTAATTAATCATGGACTTGGGCTAATACATTTGGCCATGGCCGGCCACCTTGAAATGTTGGGCCTCACTTTTTCTTTTTTTTTTTTGAGCCCAATTGGTTAAAATTCTTATTTTGTAATTCTCAAACTAATTTCCGAGATTCAAATTTTGCCAGCTTCCTCCGAATTTCCACACTAATATTTTTTCATGCCTGAAACACACATACTCTTTAACTCTAATCAACACGTGGCCTTATTCCTTACAAGCAAAAATTATTCCAAACTTTCCAAATATGCAAAATGCCGGATGTAACACCGCCTCTCGGCCCGACGGCAATCTCTCATCATATGACCAACACCTTGCACAAGTATAACAAGCATCCGAACCAGACGACATTGTCCGGAATGCACCGCCGCATGCGTTCGCACCGTGTACCGGGGTTCGCCGATCGTGGAGTCCCTCTACGACCGAGAATCGAGGCTTCGAACTCTGGCCCTATCCTACTTGGAAAGAGCGATCCATCCTCCTATCTGGAAACCTAGGGGTGCGTTTGTCGCCCGGCCCGACTCGAGTGCCTAGAATCCCTGCCGTTCTCGGTCCCCCTCTATGCTGCATACTCGCCCCCATAGATGCGGCCCTCTTGCCATGTCTTCGGTCATTATCGCGATCACTTCTTTGGGCGGTTGTCGTTCCTCAAGATTCATGCACAGCCATTAGGAAATGTCCATCCCGTCTCGCAAAGAGGCCGTCAAACATTCTTTATATATACGCGGCCCTAGTCCACTCACAAATCGATAAACCCCCGTCTCCCATGTCGGCCACTATAGCCGAAGATGCACGGCCAAAGAATCGAACCCTCATACTATATCTCGGCGCTCATGCTCCCCTTGCTTTAGGTTCGAGAATGCGTCCGCTCTAGCTCGGCGAACTTCGGGTGGCGGAATGATGACGAATAAAGGCATCCTCAAACTCTTGCCAAACGGGGAGGAGATGCATTCTCGCCTCTTTGTTGCTATCCAATTCTTATACCACAACACGCCACATCGCGGAGTCTATAAGAAGCCAACTCACGGACTCGGTCCTCACATGAATAATCCGTATAGTCTGGACACTTCATCCATGAAATTTTGTCTTCTTCCGCTTTGACCCAAAGAATTCCGGGGGATTTAGGGCAGGAAATCACGGGCTCCGTACTAGATGAACGATCACTCGGCCCCCTTTTGCCTTTTTTTCCCGGGCGGCAAAGGGTCAATGGGGTTTAAAAGCCCGG
>NW_026727702.1:0-40024 GCF_029784015.1 Lycium ferocissimum
TTAAAGGGTTTGGCAAAGGCTTGCTTAAACCTTAATTTGTTCTTCCCAAATTCAACCCTCCATGTTTTTAAAACACCCAAGGAGTGGAATTTTTGGGAAACAAATATTTTTTTGGTCAACTTTCTCTTCCTCTTGCTTGGTTTCACCTTGGCCGAATGGCCCCTTGGGTTGCTCTCCAACTTTCTTGAAATTTCTAGATATGGAAATGATGAAGTAAGTCTTTCCCTTGACTATCTCATATATATATATATATATGTATAAAATGGGCACATGGCCGGCCATGTGCCCCATTTTCCCTTCTTTATTTTTTTTTTCTTTCCCTCCAATTTCCCAAATTTTCTAGATTTTTCTCAAATCATGAAAGATGAATTTCCCTTGCCTAGTCATCTTTTAATTACCTATAGCATGCATCCTTGTGGCCATGGTACACCCCACCTTGGACGGCCACCTCCCTCTCTTCTTATTATTTTTTTGAATTTTTTAACTTTCCAAAAATGGAATGCTTACTAAAAATGGAACTTAACCCTAAATGTTTCCGTAACATTTCCACACCAATAAAATCATACACAATTTAAGCCTTTAAAACAAACAAAGGTCTCTACTTCCTCTCTCGGAATGGTCTTGGCCTCAACTAATCAAAGTTGACTCGGATTATCCCGACGTACAAAAATGCGGGATATAACAAATAGAGGCAAGCGGAAATCAAAGGAGTCAACCACCAAGTACTTAGGAGTAACCGTGACTAAGGCATTCTTATCCGCGGGAATTTTGAAATCTAAGATAGAAAAATAGTGGTACATACGGGTGAAAGTTGGATAGCAAGGGAACATAACGAGAAGTGATGTATACGGAATGGCAAATCGACCATCATTATGGGTAGTTTTGGTAAGTATAGTAAGGAAATAGATTGAATATATATATCGCAGATGAGTCCAGCTGGAAAGTGTGCCTGGAAGAAGCTATAGAAACCAGTAACTGTAAGCAGAATATATGAGTAGGCATAGTACGAATGCTACAGGCGTGTTTGAAACCTACAATTAAAGATAGTAGGAGAGAATAAACAAGAAAGAGTGACAGGTACAGTTGTGAGGCGTTGCGGTTAATAAAGGAAGCCCGACGCCGCTACGATATGATATATATAGGTATGTGTTGGCTCTGTGAGGCGTTGTTGGTATTTCCTGTGTGCAGATTTGGAGATAGTGGGGATTACAGAGGAAACTCTGCCCAAACCTTCCCAAAAAAAAAAAAAACAACAAAATGAATAAAGCCCAGCAAGGGGGAAGGATACGATATGATTATTGTGAATCAGAAAGGTAAATGTAGAACCAATAAGAAATACTTACCAAGTTCCGTAGGGGAAGTTCAAAGTCAAAGTCAAATGGTAACGGAAGCGGGACCGAGTACGGCATGGAAGAAGAGGACTTAAAAGAAAGAGGGAGGTAAGAAGAAGGCAAGTAGCATTTCATTATATCGATACGTTATGACATGTATAGCTTGGAAATGAGTGATGCAAGTGGATAGGCCGTGAGGGACTAATCGAAGGAAGATGAGCGACGAGACAAGAATGAATGCCGAAATGACCGGTATGGTACGATAAATAGAAAATAAACAAGATATGTTTCAAAAACGAAAAAGGGATTATGTAAAAGTAGTGTTTTGCGGAACGATACGGAGATAACATGAAATTTTTCAAGCACATAATACAAGATGGGCACGAGATTGAAGAAATGAAAAGGATACGAAGGAAGCATTCAAGACGGACGCAACAAATTGAGTATGAGTATGGGACAAGAGGGAAATATATAACCGTGAACTTAAGAAGCGGCACGACAAGAAGGTGACAAGACAAGGCTATCACTAAGGCGAATTTAATATGATTTTAGCAAGTTAGAGGTTAGCGCGAGTATACGACAAGGATGAAAGAGCATGAGGCATAAAGAAGTACTACGTGTAGGTGACCTCACCTTGGAGACACCGAAATCCTTAAAAGGACAAGGATCGTGGATTCGCAAAATAACGGATGTATCGTAAATTTATTAGAAGAAACAAACGATATCCGCCGGATAAAGGTAGTATTATGAGAAAGCTTGAGATACTTATCATTAGAATATAAGTGCTACCGAATGGAGAATTTGAAACGACGATAAGCACTACCCAAGTATTGATCGGAATGAAGGGAATGTGGCTTCGGCAAATTGCTATCTTAATTACATTACTCGAGTATCAACTATCAAGTGAGATTTTGTACTATATATCGAGTGTTCTCATCGCCCCGTGATTGTGTTAGGATAATCGATAAAAAGAAAGAAGTGGCTATGGTGCAATATACCAAATGTATTGGACAAAGAATCATAGGAATTTCAAATTGGAAATGGAAGAATAGAGCGGAATATAAGTAAATAATGATATAATTACGACCCTAAAAGGGGGGAAGCGGGAGAAAATAAAGCAAGTACCGATGGAAACAATTGACGTTATAATGTACCCCATATGGATACTCAAACCTCAAATGAAATCTCATGCTGAAATGAGTTGAAAAAAAAAAATCCAAAAGCCAGCAATAGACGGACAGTAGACAAGATAGTCTTTGAGGTAGTGCCGAGAATTATTGGTAAGGACCTGGTATGATATGACATCAGAAGATGGGTACTTATAAAAAGGAGAAGAATATGACCAGAAAAGGGTAGTAAGTAATTTAAAAGGGTGTGATTGAGATTGGATTGTATTTTGTACAGATTGGGCGAGAATACTTATGCAATCTACGACTATTGGTATACTACAGATGCAACCAAGTAATAAACTGACAAGAAGGGTAAGAACTCGGTAACAACAATGCGATCGCAACGTTGAGTACATCAAGGAAAGGTGTAATGAGGTTTGAAGAAAAACTACAGAGGTGAAACTAATACTGAGAATGAAAGCCATAGTTAAGCCTTGACATCAACTGCAAAGGATAAGAGAAGCATGTAGGGTCTGCATTAAGACTAACGCGGCAACGCTAAAGTATTTTCTGGGATTAGGCATCCACTCATACTTGCGTAAAGTTACAATAAGATATGTAATAGAAGGGCTATGAGCAAATTTGAGTAAGGGGGCAATGGAAGAGTCTGAGTCAAAAAAAGAATATAGAGAAACGACACGAGGGATGTGTCTAAGGTATAGCCAGCTAGAGTAAAGGAAATTATGAAATGATTCAACCGACACGATCGGAACAAGGTGTTATTGAGGTGACATAAGATTATGGTATAGGGAGACCCTAGCGTTATATGATAGCCAACCCTAAAGATTGAGATCAAGAAGAAAAGGCAAGTGATGGTGCGAGGAAATTTAATGGGAAGTCAGAAAGTGACACATGATATTGAAAATTTCAGAGTACGGACTATAACAACAGAGTAAGAAAAGGTACTGGAGCACAAAAATGTTTCCCTCCGAGAAGTTCCATTCTACTCGTAGAACCTGTGAAAGGTCTACAGCCTACCAGAAGACTGCAGTACATCCGAGAATAGTAGAGTATAATAAACCGATGGGAGACGTCTGTGCATTACGGGATTTTGATTAAGGATAGGGAGGTGAAGTGAAATGAACGATACGTTATTTAAAGGAAATATCAATCGAAAGGAAAGGAGTTGAATCGTAACTATATGCACCATGGGTACAGGCCCGAATCAATCTACGATGGTACAACTGAGCAACATTTGGATCGAAAGACAATAACACTCAAAAAACAGCTCGAAATACGGCCGATGATCAACTACGGAATAACGGGAAAAGTAAAGACAAAGGCATATAACTAATACCTCGGGAAGCAATAGAAAAGGAAGATGTTATGGGAACAAGCTACGTAAGGACACGGAGTGCGATTATAAAGGATTAAAACGAGTTGACAACAAAGAGAGGTATGTGAAGGACATAATTAACTAAGAGGATACTTGAGGAAGTATTGAAGTCCGAATTAGATCAACATTCGAGGACGAATGTCCTAAAGGGGGAAGAATGTTATGTCCCGTATCTTTACATTGGGACATTATAAAGCTAAGTGCGACAAGTTAAAGACAAAGTTGTTTTAAGGTTCGGTAAGGGTTTTCGCCTCCCGATTTCGTTTACGATGCACAAGTTGCCTATGGATTTCGTTTGGTATAAGAACATTATTGGAGAATAAGGATTAATTGACCAAGATTGGATGACTAAGTGAGATTAAGAACTTAATTACACCATTAGTGGGCTAAGTGGCCGTGTGGGCCCCATTGGTGGAATGGCAAGTTCTTATTGGCTAAAAATTAAGTGGGACACTTGTCCAACATTTGGACTGCATATATAAGGCAAATATCTGATTCATATCTCATTATACAATTCATTTCATCATCTCAAAGTAGAGAAATTAAGAAGATAGAGAGAGAGATAGTCTCGGCCATGAGCTAGCCGAGAATGACTGGTCCATTTTCTTCAAAAAAAAATTAGTTTTTCCTAAGTAATCCAATCCTATTGAAGGTATATTAACGTGTAGTATCCATTGATATAGCAAGATTACAAGTGTTAAAATCCAAGAAGTGAAGGTGGAGGCCAAGGTTGAAGTATAGTTACAAGGTAAGAATGATCATTGTTCTTGTGTTGTATGATGATTTGAATGTACAATTCATGCATGTTGTTGTTGGATTGTTGTTGTGGTTGAACTTGAGAGTGAGCCGTGAGCTTGGTGAAGCCATGGTTGGTTTCCATGTTGCATGTTTTGTTGATGAATTAAATGTGTGTCAACATATGTAAATGTACAAAGATTGTGAAAGTTGGTTTATAATGTGCATGTTGATATTGGGCCGTTTTCTTAAAATTTACATGAGCCATGTGTTGTAGATTTGAATGTCATGTTTAATCTTCTTGTACATGTATTGGAAGTGGATTGAATGTGTTGTTGTATGGATAAAGGGTGAAAACTATGAAGTTGTTGGAGTAATGTGGAAACCGTGTGAAGGGGGACTGTTTTGGGGGATTGTAGATCGTTTTGTGCCAAGTTTTAATTGTTGTTGTTATGACATTATAGTATATTGTATGTATGGAATATATGAAATGGGTGTAATGAAATGAATCATGTTGAGGATAAAGCAGTCCAAACCGTGGACTGCTTTGATGATTAAGTGTGTGCGTTTTGAATGTTGATTGTTGCTATGGGTGTAATGAAAGTGAAATTTAATGATTCAATTGAAATTGAATGTTGTAGTATGAAAAATGTGATGTTAATAAGTTGAATATTTGGTAAGTAATGTTGTATGTGCTGTTTGGAAAGGCTAAATGAGAATGATGTGTTGTTGGACTGTGAGTTTGGGGAATTGAATGATATACAAGCTGTCCAAAGTTCCCTAAGTCATGTTAAACAAGTTTGGAATGAGATAAGAAAGGAATGATTAGCAATGTTAGCTTGTAGCACTAGTTGGTTTGAATGCGAACGAAACGTCGTCTAAATGTTTGAAAGGGATTGTGAGTGTTAGAGTGCGTATTAAAATCCTTTGTATACTAACCGTAGCTCTTGATATCTTGATATAGGATAAGTGTTGTTGGGCAGCAAGTACAAGTTATTATACGATTAAACGCTAAAGGTACGCAAAGCCTATTCCTTCCTTCTTTTGGCATGTCCTAGACGTAAGTAAGATATAATCGAGCCTCGGGGTGACTCCACTCTCTAATTCTTAGTATGACATGTGATTGTTATTCGTTCGTAATGTTGAAAATGTTGATATAGTGGAGTTATGATCTCGTTATTTATTACATGATGGACTAGTATGTGATGTACAAGAGTTAATTTATTTTTAAAAGGAATTGCATAAGTATGCTTGATTTTTATATAATGTAACATGCTAATGTCCGAGAATTGATTTGGTTACTATTCATTGAGTCTCAAAAATGTTTTATATATATATGTGGTTGCTTATTACTCGCTCGTGCTACCGCTATATCCTTCACCGAGTCCCGGGCCGAGGTACGTTCTCGTGCGCACAACTATTATACTATTCACCGAGTCCCTCACTAGAGGGCGGGACACGTTATATATATATATATATATGATGATGATGATATGATGATATGATGATTTGGAGATGGAGGCCAGGAGGGCATATATTCCTTATTACCGAGTCCCTTACTAAAGGGCCGGGACACGAATATGTTTACGTTTATGATGTTATGATTATAAATACCGAGTCCCTTATTAAAGGGCCGGGACACGTTATATATGTTATATACAGAATGATTATGTAGTTTTGATTATAAAGCATTATATTGACATTGATATGAGAACGATACAAATGAAATATGTTCAAAGGCAAGTTTTATGAAACTCTGTTGTTGCATTGAGTCCTATACACCTTGTCTCAGATATGATTCTATTTACTATGTTCATGCTTTACATACTCAGTACATATTCCGTGCGACCCCTTTCTTCGGGGGGGGGGGGGAAATTTGCGTTTCATGCCCGTGGTACGTACACACGCTTCGGAGATCCGCCAGCCTAGGGTATCTACTCAGCTATTTCAGAGTGCTCCTTTGTTCCGGAGCATAGTTTCGTGGTATAACCTTTTGATATGTACATATGTTATCGTTCAGGGTACGACGGGGCCCTGTCCCGTCATATGATGTCGTTGTCACTCTTAGAGGTCTGTGGTCACAAGTGTGGGTCTCGTATGGTTGTTGTTTTGTTATATGGTTATGACTTGTGTTTGGGGCGTACCCATTTGTAGTGGCGGCCTTGTCGGCTTGCGTAGCTATATATGTTTATCATGGCGGTTGTGTATGAAGGTAGCCTTCTCGGCTTATGTTTTGTTGGGACGTTCCCTATATATATATATATATGCCGACTTTGGTATGATATGAAGCGTTTGCGTAGATCGGAGAAATGACTATTAATGATATACTTACTCTTCAAGAGATAAGATAGTGTTACGAGTGTATCTTGTGTTATGCAATTGTGTTGCCTTCCTTTTTAGGGCGTAATTTCAAACTATTCGTGCTAGTGGTATATATATTTGTTCGTGCATTGTATATATTCGTTCAAGTCGGGGCCAAATGTCCACATATGATCACATTTACAAACGTTTAGAGGTCGGACATGTTTGTGGGTTGTGAAAATGGGTTGTGTTTGTATATGTTGTGTTTGGGCGATTCCATACGCCGCGGCCTTATCGGCCCGCGTATATATATATATATGTTGGTTAACTGTGTGGCCTTTGTTGGTTGTCATGACTGCGTGCGGGGTTATTTTGGATAGTCGGTAAAACAAAGCAACTTTATTGTAGTTTATGTAAATTATATAAATTTGAAACAGTGGTAAGATGCAATATATACTTGGATTGTTTGATATAATTTGTGATAGCGTTTGATAGGTGTGTTTGGGTGCCCGGATCGGGCACTAGTCACGGCCTACGGGGTTGGGTCGTGAAAGTATGGCGGTTTGTCCTCGGGTGTCCACGGATCGATGTTTAGTAGAGTCTTGTTTATCGGTGTGTTGTGAGCATCTATAAACGAGGAAGCTACGGGGCATTTGAATGTTGTCTTTTCTTCGATCTTAGATCGTGCGATAATATGTTATCGGGATGACTTCGACTAAATAGTTTGGCGATGCCTCTACAGGAAGGCCACAACATATGCCAAAAGGGCAAGTTGGGGTGAGACATCGGATGACTACTAGGAGCTCGTGCTCGGATAGGCCGGATATTGTTCCTCGGCGGCTAATTACACCACCGCCGATATCGGAAGGATTTGTAGCGATATTGTTATGGGCGGCTGTTGTGGCTCTACCTCCGGTTCCCCGGCCCGCCCGGGCGGTGATGGGACCTACGAGGCGATGTCGGTATGTTGACTCGGTTAGTAGAGCGGGTCCCCGGACGAGGAGACGAGGGGATGATCGCGTTTTGTCACGGGGCCGTGATTTTCTACTTTGTGGGCCACCGAGTTCTTCGGGTCAAAAAGGCCTATAGTTCATAATGTTTGATTGATTAGTATACGAGACAGTCGGTTGAGATGGCGTCATTCGGTTGCACGATCGGGACTTAATTGGTATGAGTCGTGGATCGTTTTGTCCGAGGTGAGGGTGCCCCTCCGGCCGTATGGGGCGAGTTTAAGAGCTTTTCACCTTTTTTGCGCCTCCTTAGGGCGATGCCTAGACCGATTTACTTTGATACGGCGGGGCGCCGATTCGGGGTACGACTTAGAGTTTGATTCGGCTAGAATATGCGCCCGCATATATGTAGATTTACGGATGCACAGATATATAGTGGGGCTGGATTAGTATTTCGTTGATAGCTGTTTGGTATTGGCGGCCCAGTCCGGTATGGATATCGCCGCATAACGCGCCCGGGGCATGGAGGACGGACGCGAGAGGGCGTCGGCTGATAGAGTTGATGACGGGGGTCGCCCCGAGGGCCGGATCATATATATTACGGGGATTTTCGGCGGGCGGCCTTTTACGTATGTCCTCCCCGGTCGGCACGGGGTACACCCCCGCCGACCGGCGGGAGATCCGATGGCGCGGGTTATTCGGGGGCGGCCGAGCTCCCGGGTTTTCGGGCTCATCGGACGAGAGGTTCCGGCGGTCGGATGAGACCTCCCGGACCTCGTGTTCCTGCGTATGGAGACGACATCCGAGGAGAGTGCTTTCGCGCCACGGGTGCGTGCTTTACTTGCGGCCGTCGGGGCCGTCGGATATTGTCCGGTTAGGGGTGGTACGAGCGGTTCGGCTCGGTCTGCGGATCGGCCGGTGGTTCATCTTCTCCTCGGTAGCTATGCGCCTGCGGGCGAGGTACACCGGCATCGGCGGGCCGGCGGGGGTCGTGGTGGAGTTCCTGGTTCTAGCGGTCCTTCGAACCGTATATATGCTTTTGCCGGACCCGACGAGGACCGAGGGGCGTCGCCTAATGTCGTCACGGTATATTCTTGGTTTTCTCTCGAGATGTGTATGATTGATCCTGGTTCTACTTTATCATATATTTCTCCCCTGTTGCTAATAAAATTGGGATAGAATGCGAGTCGATAGAGCCTTTTGAGGTAGCTACACCGATAGGGGATGTATAGCCGATCGGATTTATAGAGATTGTTCGGTGATTATCTGTGGCATTTGTACTAAGGCGGATTTGGTAGAGTTAGATATGGCGAGTTCGACGTGATTATGGGTATGGATTGGCTAGCTTCTTGTTATGCTCTGGATTGTCAAAAGAAGATAGTCCGTTTCCGGTTTCCGGGGAGCCGGTCATAGAGTGGGCGGGTAATACGACATCGCCGAGGGTAAGTTTATTTCATACCTCAAGGCTAGAAAAATGATCGAAAAGGGGTATATTTATCATATCCGTGTTCATGATTTAGAGGAAGAGGCACCGACTCTTGATCGGTCCGGTGGTTAATGAATTTGTAGATGTATTCCCGGATGAGCTTCGGGTCTTCCCCCGAGCGGGAGATAGAGTTTGCTATTGATTTGTTGCCGGATACTCGGCCTATCTCTATTCCTCCGTACGAATGGCACACACACGGGAATTGAAAGAATTGAAAAAGAGCGGTGAGAGATCTATTGGAGAAGGGTTTTATTCGGCCTAGTACATCGCCACAGGGAGCGCGGTATTATTTGTGAGAAAGAAGGATGGATCGCTACGGATGTGCATTGATTACGGCGGTTGAACAAGGTAACCATCAAGAATAAATATCCCCTCCCCGGGATTGATGATTTGTTTGATCGGTTGCGGGGTGCCGGTGTTTCTCGAAGATAGACTGCGGTCGAGGCTATCATCGGTACGGGTACGAGAGGCCGATATTCCCAAGACGACATTCGGGACCCGATATGGGCACTATGAATTCGAGTTATGTCTTTTGGGTGACAAATGCCCCGGCGGTATTTATGGACACGATGAATCGGGTATTCGGACCGTTCTTGGATATGTTTGTGATCGTATTTATCGATGATATGCGGTTTATTCTCGGTCGAAGCGAGCATACGGACCATTTGAGGACGGTACTTGGCACACTTCGGCACCGGAAGATTATATGCTAAATTTTCAAATGTGAATTACGGTTATCTTCGGTGGCATTTACGGGACATATTATTGGGCGATGGCGTCGGGTGGATACCCGAAGATTGAGGCCGTAAAAGGGTGGCCTAGACCTACGACGCCGGAGAGGTGCGTAGCTTTCTGGGATTGGCTGGTTATTATCGGAGATTTGTGGAGAAATTTGCTTCGATTTCAGCGCCTTTGACAAGGCTGACTCAGAAGGGAGCTAAGTTTCAGTGGTCCGATGCTTGCGAGCGTAGCTTCCAGTTGCTGAAAGAGAAGTTGACTACGGCTCCAGTTCTGACTCTTCCCGAGGGTCCAGATGGGTATGTGATTTATTGTGATGCCTCTGGTATTGGTTTGGGGTGTGTGTTGATGCAGCACGGCAGGGTGATAGCTTATGCTTCTCGGCAGCTCAGAAAACATGAAAAGAATTATCCTACTCACGATTTGGAGCTGCCGCGGTTATTCATGCTTTGAAGATGTGGAGACATTACTTATATGGGGTTCACGTTGATATTTATACGGATCATAAGAGCCTCCGGTACATCTTTAAGCGAAGGAGTTGAACTTGCGACAAGAGGTGGTTAGAGTTGTTAAAAGATTATGATGTTGATATTCTCTACCATCCGGGGAAAGCTAATGTTGTGGCAGATGCACTTAGTCGCAAGTCTATGGGTAGCCTAGCAGACGTGCCATCAGAGAGGAAAGAAATGGTTCGCGATATTCATCAGTTGGCCAGTCTTGGGGTTCGTTTGGGCGATTCGGAGATGTTGGGGTTTTTTCGAGGTATTCTTGAGTCCTCTATTATAGAAGATATTAAGCGACATGTTGAGGATCCTATTCGGCACGGATACGAGAGATGCGGCCCGGCACGGGGAGAAGACTTCGTTTGAGATTTCACCGATGGAGTGTTATTTCACGAGGCGGTGTGTGTGTACGACGTTGCGGGGTTGCGGCGACGGGTTATGGGCGAGGCACATTATGCCGATATTACCTGTTCACCCGGGGTCGACGAAGATGTACCATGATCTCGGATGCTTATATTGGTGGGATGGTATGAAAAGAGATATAGCGAGTTCGTCGCTCGGTGTCCGAATTGCCAACGAGGTTAAGATTGAGCACCGAAGCCGGTGGGCTATTGCGGAGATGGAGATACCGACGTGGAAGTGGGAGATCATTAATATGGATTTTATTACGGGTTTACCTCGCACTCCACGGAGGTATGATTCCATTTGGGTCATTGTTGATCGGTTGACAAAATCGGCCCATTTTCTTCCGGTCGGACTACCTACTCGGTGAGGATTATGCCGGGCTTTATATCGGGGAGATTGTGCGACTTCACGGAGTTCCTTATCTATTATCTCCGACGAGAGGTGCCCGGTTCACGGCTAATTTTTGGAGATCCTTTCGGGCGGGATTGGGGACGCGGTGAGTCTCGGTCGACATTCCATCCCCGGTCGACGGACGGCCGGCGCACTATTCGGACATTGGGAGATATGTTGCGGGCCTGTGTTATTGATTTCAGAGGTAGCTGGGATGACCATTTGCCGCTTGTTGAATTTGCTTATAATAACAACTACCACTCCAGTATTCAGATGGCACCGTACGAGGCATTGTATGGCAGAAAGTGTAGGTCACCGATCGGTTGGTTTGATGTTGGGGGCGAGTTGATTGGCCCGGATGTGGTCCGGCAGGCCGTGGATAAGGTGAAACTTATTCGAGAGAGATTATTGGCAGCCCAGAGTCGACAGAAATCATATGCAGATAATCGCCGTCGACCTTTGGAGTTTCAGATTGGCGATTGGGTTTTCCTGAAAGTGTCACCTATGAAAGGTGTTATGAGATTCGGCAAGAAAGGGAAGCTCAGTCCGAGATATATTGGGCCTTATCAGATTATTCGTAAGATAGGCAAGGTTGCCTATGAGTTAGATCTGCCAGCTGATTTGGGAGCGGTACACCCGGTATTTCATGTTTCTATGCTTCGTAAGTGTATTGGTGACCCTTCCAGAGTCTTTCCTGTAGATGATATCCAGTCACGGAAGGAGCTATCTTATGAGGAGCGACCTATAGCCATATTGGATCGTCGGGTAAGAAAGTTGCGGAACAAAGATGTGGCTTGTTAAAGTCTTTGTGGCGAAATAATAACCGAGAGGAAATGACACGGGAAGGCGAGGAGCGAGATGAAGAAGAAGTATCCTCATTTATTTTCGAGCCTACGGGTAATCCAATTCTCCATTTGACTATGTTGTTTGATCAATGAATGTATTGTTGTGATAGTTGTGATAGTTGAAAAGGAAACTCCCCCAAATTGTTTGTATGACCCGTAAGGTTAATCTAACATTCGAGGACGAATGTTCTTAAGGGGGGGAGGATGTTAGAACCCGTATTTTTGTACATTGGAACAATCCGGATTAATTATGGTAAGTTAAGGACAAAACTATTTCGGGATACAAAGTCGGGATTTTTGACCTTTGATTTTATTTTGAGATATAAGTTGTGCATGAATTTATTGGTATGGAACAATTAGGAAAATTTGGGACCAAAAGTGATAAAATTGGAAGTTGAAAATCATCCACTTTTTCCATGTTGGCCGTGTATAGTGGGAGAGGGACCCCACACAATTTTGTGTCATCTTTTAAGTGATCCAACTCATTAATGTGGGCCAAGGGAATTGTACACTTCATAAGATATTAAAAGATGACCACTAGTCATCTTTAGTTCATTTTCCACACTTAGAAAATAAAAGAAGTTGAAGACCCTCCATTGAAGGCTCTCGGCCAAAGCTCAAGAAAATCAACCCCCATTTTTAGCTCTTCCAAAATTATTCCATTGATGTAAACCCATTATTTTGAGGTCCCTAAGTAGCGTGGAAGCATCGTTGGAGCGATCAACCCACTAATTTTCATCTTTTGGAAACCCTAGGCTATTGGGAAATTGAAGAGAAAAGGTAAGATTTGATTATGTTTTGTATGTTATAAAGGTTGTATGCTTGTTGTAGTATGTTATAATGGAGGAAAATCATGAAATATGGAATGTTGGAAGTGAGTTGTGTGTGTGGTGTTGTAGCCCGTGTATGTGTGTGTGTGTGTTGTGTGATATTGAAACTATGAATTAATGTCTAGTTGGTGTATTATGATCATTGTAAGGTGAAGGAACGATTGAGAATCATCCATATGTGTATGTTGGTGTGCTGGTCGAAATGGGTCATATTTATGTGCCAATGAATTGAATTAACGTCGCTTAATGTTTTAGTCGTCGTCGCTATGAATTCTATGTTGGAAATGAATGTTTAGTGACTCAAAATGATATTGTGATTGTTGCGGACTGATTTGGAGATTTTTGTACATTTAATGTAAATTATATATTGATGAGAATAGCATTGTTAGAATGTGAATTGTGGATACAAATCATGATTTGAGAATGAGGAATGTGAAAAGTGGGGTTCTCGGTTTGGGGCTGTTTTCGGCTGAATTGGAGAAAAATTTGGGTTGTTGGAAATGTTGTATGAATTGCTTAGAATGCCTTTAAATATTGTTGGTATGGGTTCGGGTTAGTATGTGAATGTATAAGCGTCGACGTTGGCTTGAATGCAAGTCGTCGAATTGAATTTATGTAAGTTGTTGAATAATGGAAAAGAAAGCTATTATTGTTGTTTTGTCTTTCGGATTGGTTGTTGATGTTGTTAGGTTGGTTGTTGTTGTTGTTGTTGATTGATATGGCCGAGTTAAATTCTCGGGGTAGCCTATTTACAGGGGAAATCTTTGCCCAAATTTACGTAGAATTAAGGGCGAAATTGGAATTTAATGCCCAAAAAGTCTTTAGCTAATGTTTGGCATTTTATGGTTTGTTTATAGATCGTGGGCAGCCCGAATCATAGGTTGGATTAGCTTGAGTTTGGATCATTTTGGAGAGCGTTTGAGGTATGTAAAGTAACCTTTCTTTTTGGCATGCCTTAGTTAAAATAGGCTATGATATAAGCCTCGAGGAAACTCTATTCTCGCAATCCGAGCATGTTTATGAATCGCATTTGTTCTTTGGCATCCTTGCCTTGTCATGACAAAACATTGATCCTTATGTTCTTGGAATTCATAATTTGTAAAGATTACATGAAAGCTGATTTTTGTTTTAAAGTTCATTCTTTAGCGATTCCAAAACTTCAAACGCTCATAACTTTCACAGAAAAGCTCGGATTGCTTTGAGATTTTCGTAGGAGATTGTATGATATAGAATGAGTATGTTTTTCCATAAGCGGGCCCAGCTCGGGTCTATACTCGTCCGTGGGTCCCGCGACGCCCTTTTATGTAATTTCGATAACTTTGGAAAGAAAATGTTGTAATTATTATTCCGATTTCAAATATGACTATTTTACTTATCTTTTGGATTATGACAATGATTTTATGCATATGATTCCTCACTACTCCGCTCGTGCCTACTATGATATCGTTCGCCGGTTCCCGGGCCGGTTCTGTTGTCGTGCGCATTATGATATACTCCGGTGTTATGCTGTGTTTATGGTTCGAGATCCTCGCTCGAGGGCGGGTTCCACTTATATTTGGTGTGATCTTGTGTATGGCGATATCTTGTGTATGATATGTGACGGAGATTCGGAGATTTGAAACTTTACGGTGTTATCTTGTGTTATGGCGCCATCGACAGGCGGGCGACCATATTTCCTGTGCCCTATGCATGATTTATATTTTGAAGTAACATTTTGATATTTTGGAAATGCATTTACTTTTTGTACCTCTATTTCGATTTGAACTCAGATTTGTATACTACATTTTCTGCTTTGCATACTCAGTACATATTTCGTACTGACCCCCTTTCTTCATGTGTGGGGCGTTTCATGCCCGCGAGTACGGACGCACGGTTTGGTGATCCACATTTGTTTAGGACACCCTCTTCTGCTATTTGGAGTGCTCCTCTCATCCCGGAGCTTATATTTTTGGTATATATTTGTTCGTGCATTGTATATATTCGTTCAGGGGTACGGCGGGGCCCTGTCCCGTCATATGATTCTGTCTGTCTGTTTAGAGGTCTGTGGACATGTTTGTGGGTTGTGCCTACTTCTGTACGGTTGTGTTTGTATATGTTGTGTTTGGGCGATTCCATTCGCCCGGCGGCCTGTCGGCCCGCATATGTATATATATGTTTTGTTGGCCCTGTGTGGCCTTTGTGTCGGCTTCTGTTATATACCTGGATGTGTTTGGTACTATTTGAGAGAGTGTTTGATATTCGTCTATATATAAGCCGTCCGTGTGTGGCTCTGTTTGATAGGCGTGTTTGGGTGCCCAGACAGGACACTAGTCACGGCCTACGGGGTTGGGTCGTGACAGAGACTTTGGGAGAACTTGGCAGATTTTCGGACGGGATTTTAGGTAAAGTTGAGTGGGGTATATCCCCTAGAAGATGAGTTACGGAATCCATAACTTATGTAAATTCAAGTTCCGAGAGTTTTCTTTCCAATGCAACTGACAGTTTGCAAATCCGAGAAGTACAATCTCTTTTACGGCCCGTACAAAAATGTATGATCTATACAAGTTGGGCGTGAAACCCATGGCGGTGGCCGACCTTCTTGTATTTGAAATTCGTTTTAACAGCCATTTTAAGTCATTTTCACTTGAAACATCGTCCATAAGCTCCTAAGACCCTCCCAAGTAAGTTCATAAAGACCCTAAGTCAAGACTAAGTTATTTCACCTATGTTCTACACCAGAAGTTCAAGAAGGACAAGGAAATGCACTTGTATGGTGCTATTGATGGATGAAGGCTTGTGGTGAGCTAGGAAAAGTTAGGGTTTCGACTTGAAGTTGCTATTTGAGGTAAGTACTTTACCTTCTTGGTTATGTTTAAGATTATTTTGGTATTTGTTGCGTGAATTAAGTGAACAAAGGTAAGACCAACTTGAAAGAAAGATAAGATATTGCTCTTGTGTTGTTGGACTGTTATGACTAGTATGTACTAGTTTTTGCCGATGGAATTCATGGTAAGTAAGATGAATATGATGTACTTTCTACTTTAATTCATGCTTATATGTTTATATGAGGATTTACATAAAAGATTGGAAGTAAACTTGAAATAGAACATCAAGAAACAAGATGTTATGCATATGGGCTGTTTTAGAAGAATCCATAAGATGGCTTTTGATTTAACTTAGTATGGAAACTTGAGTATGCATTACGATTGATGTTGTATTGTTGCATTGGATTGAGCTAAGTTGGATGGAAGAGAATCCCACGGGGGGGATCTTTCGAATTCACTTCTTTCTAGCTTAATATGCGAGTTAAACTTACTTAGCTTTGATTAGAAGCTTCTCTATGTTGTGTAAATTGTATTGAATGGTTTGATGGATTGCTCGAGAAGTATTAAGGACACAGCAAGGTTAAGGTATGTTAAGGCTGTCCTTTTCTTTCTTTTTGGCATGACCCATATGGTATGAACGAAACAAGCGAACGAACGATATCCATAATGACACCATTCTTAGAAATGCTAGGAATCTTATGTTATTGATCTCCTTATGATATTATTGATCTTTTCTTATAATTATTGATCTGATCCTATGTTAATTGATCCTTCAAGGCAAGATATGTGGATGATGTTAGCTCCATAGGTGGTAATCGGAGGTATGCCGACTTTACGTCACTCCGATAGAGTCGTAATATTTCCTTGCACACTCATTCATGCATTATATATATGTATCTATTTTATGACACCGTGCCACACTATACTCGGTTGGGTAGGCACTTATCGTGCAACCAATGATTAGTTGGGTATTCACACCGGGTCCTATTATGGCCGGGTAGTTCCACATCGGGTCCCATTGTGGTCGGGTATTTCCACACCGAGTCCTATTAAGGCCGGGTAGCATATATTAATGATGTATCCCCACTGAGTGGCTTATATATATAGTATACAGATATGATTCTTATTTAAAGGAAGCATGCTTAGTTTACGCCCTCAGAGGCGTTCAAACCTACAGGTTGTTTCTCTTATCTCATAGTGCTTCTATGTTTCTTATGTACTGTCTTCCATGCTTCACATGCTCGGTACATTATTCGTACTAATTCCCCTAATCCTTGGGGGGCTGCGTTCATGCCCGCATGTCTTGAGATATAGGTTGGTAACCTGTCCAGTAGGATATCAGCTCAGCGACCAGTGTTGTTGCACTCCACTTGTTCCGGAGTTGCCGTGAGTCAGCATGATTACATATATATACATATGCATGGTTATGGTAGCCTTTTGTTGGATTGACCTTTTGAGTGTCCTGTCGGAGGTGCAACATTTACCGGGATCTTCTCCAAGGTGTTAACCGTTTGATGAGAACCCGCTCTGAAACCACTTGTTAGCTTTGCATGAACTAAGTGTATGTCCCAATGTGTACCTACTTTTCACCTATGGATAGAACACGTTACCTAACCTATTCTATAAAAGTTTTGCGGAATAAAAACAAACATGAAGGTAAAGGACACAGGATTTTTACGTGGAAACCACCAGGCTCAAAGGTGATAAAAACCACGACCTGCAGCATTTACCACAAACTTTTCTACAATTGAGCCAACTGCAAATTAAGTTACAAACTTTGCAACCTAATTCCTACGACAGCCTTGCTTCCCAAACTCTTACTAGCAAGCTATCTTCAAGCTAGACTCTAACTTGAAGTTACAATGCCTGTATATCTACTTTTTATGCTTCCAAATAAGCTGATAAAGATACAACTTGATAGCACAAACCTAATACAAGATTCTAGACCTAAGAACTGGAAAACATTATTCAGAAGAACAGCTCCTTCAATCTGTCTTCTTGTACTAGGGACGCAACCCCGGATTCTTAAATATGATGGATTATTCCTCTCCTCACTCAATATTATGAATCCTCTCTTTGTGGGTGCTCAAACTTCTTCTTGGTAAGACCTGGGTATTTATAACTTTGTAGCTCTGCAGGTCAGTTGACAAAAACTTCTGCTTTTTGGACAATAACAAGCATAAGGTTTTCTGTTGTACTTGGATTCCTTCATTGTTGAGTCGGCTTCTTTTCCTTGTAGAGGACTTACTAATTTCGACAAATATGGCAAGGAATCATTCATACTTGACCCCCAAGTCTTTACCATAATTCTTTCACAAGTCCTTATTGCTACAGGATTTGTTTGGAACATGTTCATGAACCTATTTATATATTAGTACTATTGAGCTAGAACATGTTCATGTATCCATTCCACCCAATCTCTTTCATTCTTCATCTGCCATAGAACTGCTTCTAAGATCTTGGCTTCGTGCGGATGTGTTGACAGACCTGTTTCGTATATCTGTGCTTCTCTATTTCTATTTTCACATGCATTTTTTCATCGCTGTAATAAACCATGTCTTCAATCTTGCCTCACCCTTTAACTTCTGATTTTGTTCTTGCTTTGTGATGGAACATGTTTATGACCTGGTTCTTCCGTTAACCTGATTCACATGCTTTGTCTGCAAACTCTTTAGCTGAATAAATTTTTCCTTCTGAACATAGTCTTCTGAGTCTGAGTCACTTCGCTTCTTCTCCTCTTCATTATCTCACCTTTATGTTAGTTATTCATTTAGTGCACTGCTCCTCCTCCTGGTTCATCTACTTCACCTTTTTGACTTTGCTTGTCTGCTTGTCTGTATCTGATTGAACATGTTTATGGACTTGATTCTCATATGAATTTCTTGCAACTGTGTCTTGTGATCAATCAGGTCTTTGTACTGGTTCTATGTGCATTGTATTCTTGCTCATTCAGACATTGCACAGCGTTTGGAACATCTGCTTCAATCAACCAACCATAAGTCTAGCTTTGTTTAGACCTGGTTTATCTTTTTCAATGTATCATGGTCAATCAATGATTGTTCATCTTTTGTCAATCATCAAAACTCATATACGCATTAGTATACTAATGCAACCACACCCAATTCCATCTATGTGATGGATCCCCAAATTAAGATTTGTCATTCTCTTATCCTTAGGGTTAAAAACCCTAATTTTTCCCAACCAAGTCTTAATAAAACGTTAATAAATTGAAGTAATCATGCATAAACACAAAAATAATGTTTAGATACTTACCCCCTTCCGAATACAAGAAGAACGCCGCAAAAATATCCCAACTCGGAGCTCTAGAACTCCCAAAATTTGATTTTAAGTACTCAGGGCCTTCGCACATATGGGCCCCCACTTCGCGTTTGCGTCTTTCTCGTACCTACAGCCTATTCCTCGCACCTGCAACACACCAGCACAAGTAATCCACTACAACACTAAATAGGCATAATTCCCTCATGCAACCTCCAAATTCGATGATTCTTTTTGGTATGGTTTCGTAATTACGACACAGATCTAATGGTTCATCTGAAACATAATTAGGAGCTCATTTTCTCAATATGGTAAACTTTATTATCAAATAAATGATGCCGAAACATCTAATACGAGCGCACCATAACCCAAATCCATCCGAAACTCAACGGTATCTCACAAAATTTGCAGGCTAGTTCAAAATCATCACTACGAACCTGCTGGAACTGTCAAAACACCCAAATGGAGTCTTCTTGAGCCGATGATGACCGTGGTCATTTTCAAATCATCTCAAAAGCTAATTTTTGATACGAGTCTTATTTATTACCGTGACTATCTTTTCACCATAAATAGGCATATTAAATACTAAGAGCGACTTAATTGTCAAAAACGTATCCAACAAACTCTCAAATTAGTTCCATCAATTTCTACTAGTCATAAATAATACTACATATTTAATAAAATCTTGAGGTCGTCAATCAGACCACATTATCTCAAAATGAGCAATTAATTTAAATAATTAAATACTAGGATTTCCAAAATGAAACCTTCTTTGAAAGTGAACCAAATGATATACGTTTGACTTCAATTATTATGGAGCTTCTAAAATAAACAACACGAAAATAGAGCATTGATTCTCAAAACGACCAGCTGGATCGTTACTGAATCGGATGCCTGTTGGACCAGGGTCGGGTTTGGGTTATGACAAGCTTGATATCGGAGCATAGGTTTACAAGTGTCCTAGTATTTGCCTTTGTCTGTGGAGTTGTATTTAGTGGAGTCATGCTCGCGGTGCCTAATCACCGGCATGATTGAAAGACTACCAGAACATTTATAGGGGGTTTCTCAATCTTCTTGATTCTAGATTGTGCTATAGATCTTAAACTTCCATTAGGTTTGTTCTGTCGTGTTTGTTAATTCATGCCTTGTAGAAATGACTTAAACTTGTGCGGGAGCTGCTAATTAAGGAAATTATGGTGCTTCTGATGCATCTTCAAGTGGATGACCCGCTAGGATCACTAACTGTTTCGGTTGAGAATGGTAATAGGAACAAAGTGTCACCACAAACTCCACTTGTTTTGTTTCCCTTACTGTAGGTGTGGCTGATATTGGGTTTATGCAGAATACAATCCAGATGCTTACCACTCTTGTGGAAGCCCAACATCAGCGTGTGGTGTGGATCCGACACTAATGGGAGCAAAAAGACTTAAGCTCTTTTTGGGATGAATCCGCCAAATTTTATTGGTTCGCGTGTAGAAGATGATCCCCAGTACTTTATGGATAAAACTTTCTATGCTTTTAGGGCAATGAGTGCTCATGTTTCAGAAGCTGTGGAATTTGCAGCATATCAGTTAAAAAATACTTCTCACGCTTGGTTCGAGCAGTAGGAGAGTGCGCGAGTTACCAATGCTCTGGTTCCTATTTAGGCTGAGTTCAAGGAAGCATTCATGGAGAGGTTTCTTCTGATGAGGAGCGGTTTTCTATGGCTACTAAGTTTGAGAAAATTGAATCGAAAACTATGTATGTTCATGAGTATAGTCTCATAGTTCACTCGGTTGGCAAGGTATGCAATGTACATGATTCTAACATAAAAGCATAAGTTGAGTAGGTCTGTGCATGGTTTAGGGCCGTATATTAAATCTACATGTGTTGCTACTGTTGTGTCCCCTGCTTGCATATTTTTGTCCTTCGTTGGTTTTGCTAAGCAGCAAGAGACGAAGCAGATAAATCAAGGCAAGTTGGAGACGAAGTAGAGTAAGAAGCCCTGATCAGCGGTGGTTTCAGTGGCTCATATAATAGGGGCCAACGGAAAGGGTATTTTTCACCTGCACGGTCTAGTGTTAGTGTTCCGTCTGGTAGACAGGGACAGTTATACAATAATCAGAATAGGACTTCTTTGAGTAGGAATCAACATTCATCTTGATGGGAGGATCATGTTTTTTATCATTGTTGTATAAGGGGTCATATCGGGAGAGAGAGTGTAGGAAGTGGCTACCTGAAATGGCTAACTCTTTCGATCAGAAGAGCAATTCATCAGCCTTTACTGCTGCAAAGAATCCGCCTGTAGTTAATGCTAATAATGCTCCTAATGCTCGTGGTAATGGCACAGGTAAAGCCGTTGCTAACACTAAGTTCAACTTTATGGCTTGGCTCGTAGGGGGTCAGCTGAAGCCTCAGGGGTGTTGTAATAGGTATTCTTATTATTTACTCTTACGACGTGTATTCGTTGATTGAGCCTGGGTCGAACATGTCTTATGCGACATCATATTCTGCTCTTTATTTTGTGGTGGAGCCCTAACAATTGTTAGAATCATTTTTTATGAATAACCCAGCTGGTGTCTGTTACGGTTCGCTTTTACGCTGGTTAAGGCATAAAAGTTACTAGGAGGTTGTTGGTGCTCTAATTGGATTCTAGTATGTTTAGAGTCGCCACCTAATTTATTTATGGAAAACTAGGAACACCGGTTTAAAAGAATTTTTCCAAATAAGAGAAAAAAGTCTTTTGGACCAAAGTTCGAGGTAAGGGTGCTGGTGATCCCCTAGGAAAGGTTTTACGCACCCTAGTATTAAAGATCCGTAGAATACGGTTGGCCTATGAGCTTCAATGTGTGATTAATGTACTTATTTGCTTAAAAGTGTTTAGTTTTTCCGCAAAATGCCATTTCATTCATATCATAGTTTCAAGAAAAACTTTGGCAAAAAAGTCCCCTTATAAAAGGGGTTTTTGATTTAGAAAATCCGCGTAAGCGTTCAACTTACTTTGTCGCCGGACTAGGACACACTTGAGATTTCTCCCAAGTAGAGTTGCTACTATTCTAGTCCTAACAAAATGGGTTTAGTACCTACGGGTTTTATTATATGTATATATATATATAAAAAATGGAGTATATCTCCGTCTTATACATAATATATATAAAACAAAGCGTGTTCATTAATTTAAGTCCATTTAATCATTTGAAGCCCATAAGTCAAATATTCCCAGATCCGAATTTATTCCACCATCATAACCCAGTCCAAGATGATTTAGGTCCAAATGTAGTCAAACATAATTCTATTTCAGTCCAAGTTGATGTGGGCTTCCAGGCCCAACGAAATCCTTAACCCATTTTTTCTGAATCCATCCAAGTCCAAAAAAATCTATTTTTTCATCTCGTGAATTTGTCGAATTCTCATAAATTGTTCAGTTGGGTGTACAAAATGCCAATTTTGAAGTCAAATTCATTTTTCTCAGTTTTGTCTCCCTCCAAACTACTTTGCCACTTTTACCTCGGGTTAAAAAAGCCCAAACTTCTTACTCAACCTTTTTTTAAAAATCTTTTTTGCATTTTAAACCTTAAATCAATTCAAAACCAAATCCCATTTTTTATTCGTTCTTTGTATTCAAATGCCATGTTGAAAGCAAATTTTTAAACTCAAAATCTTATAGTTTAACTCCGTTTTTTGTGGGAGAAAATACCTGAGTTTAAAATCAATTTGGCAACTCTCCTAAATTACTAACTATCTCCTAAGTTCTACATCTATGGGGGTTTCAATACTTAGAACATTCAGTACGTATACAATATATGTACATGCTAGATATATAAAATAGGGAAAAGGAAGAGAGTAGAAAATATTTGTTAAACTGATGGGCCTACCCAAGCCCATCAGTGCCATTTTCACCCATTTGTTGGGCCTTCCACAAATATCAGCTTCTCTTTTCTTTATTCGGACTCGATCAAGGAAAGTGGTTGGGCCTGTGGCCCAATAAAGGTTTAATGCAAGAGGCGGCCCAAGTGGCCCATGGTCAAATCACATGGAGCCAAAAAGAAGAAAACAAAGATAAAAATGTGTCTAAGACCTATGTGTTAAATCAGAGTACTTATAATCCATACTTTAGTAGTTTAATTATACTAACAAACAACTAACAAGAAAATAGTGCAAAAACAAAAGAAAGGGGAAGACAAGTCATAGGCCCAATTCCAATAATATAAGCTTAGTCCAGGCAGTTTATTCAAAGTTCGCAAACCAGCCCAAATCACAAATCAAAATATAGCATGAAGGGCAAACTCGGCCCAAATAAATTCTAGTGAAAATTGGGCCCAATTAAGACACAAAGATTAGAATCATCCATAGAACAATTCAACATGCAGAGATTTGACAGTTAAGGTATTTCTCATAGGTGATATACCTGATATACCAGACTTCGACATATGCAGCATATGCAGGGTTTGGATATAAAAGGTATAACATGGGTATATTCCAGTATACCATGATGAAGAAAACCAATTTATTTAAAGCAATGACACAGCACAGGAACACAAAATTCCAAGACAGTTTTGAGTTTATTTGAATGCCCATTCACAAGAAAACAAACACACAAAGGAAGCAGGCCCTAATTCCATATAAACTGAAGCTCATATGATCACAGAACAATACCCAGGGAGATAAAATGCCACACAAGCCTTTTAGACTTTGAAAAAACAAATTTATACCTATTTAATTGTTTTAAAACCTTAGAAGGTCCCATGAAATATGGACTTCCATAAGGGAACCTTAGCAACTCAGAAAATAGACATGAGGACTCAGTTAGGTAGAAACTCCAAGTCCTCTCTCCTTCTTCTAAGTCCTAGGTAAGTCACACTCACAGCTGTCCACCTTTCAAGTGTCATCCTCCTTATTTACAACCTTTCAATCACTTAAAGAAGTCACAGACCCAATATTTAACAACCAAGCACAGATCCTGACCTTTGATTCACAAGGGAAAACTAACACATAGAGACCAAAACAAAGAAACTACTAAGTTATTCCCAACAACTGGACCCTTATCAGCATATTGAACTCTTTTCCAACTTCATCTTATTATAAATCGTAGATCCTAACCTCTTAACTCATAACAGATTCCAAACATGACATAGTTAAGTAGTTGTCAACAAATGGTTTTCAAACAAAAGGAATCAGTTCAACACAAATATTAGCTTTCACTCTACTTAAGCACATAAGACATCATTTCCATTTTTTAGGCTGTTTTAGTTTCAAAAGGTTTTTACAGAACAACCTAAGGTTTATCGTGATTCAAGATACCAAACAACATTAAGCAATACAAGCAAAGATCTAGTTGATTGAATTATGGACTTACAGTTTATTCATGAGAGAAAAGAAAAACACAGATAACACTTTTAGAATAGAGTTGCAACCTTGATCTGATGACACAAATTCAAAGAGTACCAAAACAAACATTATTCCTTAAACTCCCAAAAAAAGTAAACATATACTCAACAACTTTTAAAGAATTAGTCAAGTGTATAGAAAAGATCATGAGCCCATCAAACAGGTTTAAGAAAAAAAGAAAACAAAGACATGATCCACCAACATAAGCTAACTGACCTTAGAATACAGGTAAATATTTACATGATTATCAGTTTTAACCCCCAAATGAACAAGTGAACTAACTCCACATATTAACCAAAGATTAAATGATCTCAGACAGGGCAGGGACTCAATCATGATTAATATATTATACAACTAATTTGAACAAGTGAACATCTAGGTAGGGTTAATTAGAGATTTCGAATTTTTTTCTAATCTTTTTGACACAAGCATAAGCAACCAATTTGGTTCTAATACCTAAGTAATTAGACTAAACTAATTTAAATGACATGATTAACATTTAAACAGTCCTAACTTAAAGCTAAAGACAAAAATTAAAATAATTACATAGAAACTGAAAAATACAACAACAAACTAATCTAATACTATGAAAGACATGACTGAAGGAAGAAAAAACTTAACTATGAACTTTATAGAAAACTAAATCATAAAATGAGCATTGGTCTTTAATACATGGCTCACAGCACATATGTGTAAGAGCAGTCTCTTAATTAATCAAAGCAAAATAACAAATCCCAACAAGAATAATTTTTTCTATCATATAGAGGCCATATCAACCAACATTGTTAACAAGGATGTTTTAGCAACTATTATCTAATCTAAAGGGTGTTTAACACACTTCTAATCACACTTGTATAGCAACCACCTAATACATAACTTCATACAAACTATACCATTAAACCGAATAGAACAGTATAAACAAATCTACACATCATAGTAATGAACACCTAATCAATTTTACACTAATTAACTACACTTTAAACTAAGTAAAAACAAGCTAAGTAACTAAGAAATTATCAACTAAAACATGATTAACCGAAATAAAAGTCAAAAAAGAGATGGAAGATTACCTTTTCTGGGCACAACCTTGATCGAGAATGAGCTTGGATTATTCCTTTGCCCCTTAATCGTACTCAGCCACACACAAACCCAGAAAACAAGAGAAGAAAAACTCTTAAAATTTTACTTCACTCAGAAAAAATTAAAAATCTCAGGTATTTTTGAGTATATGGGATTTCAATATGCTCAAACTTCTGTCAAATAACATAGAATAGGGTCCTTTAAATAGGAATCCCCAAAACCCCCCAAACATTAGGTTTCACGATGTGGGATAAATCTCAATTATGGGATTTCCTCCTCACATATTACATCGTAGGGCTAGCATCAAGTGTGAAAAATGAACAAACGGTCAGATATCACCCTCAAGTAGTCGATCCATTTGGTTCTTCATGAATCAATTAGATTCATGGATTCAAAACCATAAACAACCAAAAACAATTAAGGCTTCTCAGTTCTATCCGCTGCAAAGGCAGAAAAGCATACAAAAAGAAGCGATAATACCTCATTTGGTGGTGTATCGACGGAGAGAGGGTAAAGCATTAATTTCTTTACTCAAAATAGTCGAGCAACAACTGCATAAAGCGAAAGCAAGTGGATCCTTTGCCATTTTCAGGCCAATGACCACGAGGAGAGAGAGTAGAGGAGCGACAGCTAAGGGTTTCTCTAAAAGAGAAACTCGTTCTTTGCCTTAAGGGTCATTTGATATCGACTGAAATGGAAAAGGGGGGTATTACTCCCTTTAGTCTTAACATTGGGCCGGGTCATGACCATTGGGCCTGATCCGGCCGACTTAAATTTTAAAAGGGAGTTGGGCCTACTCGTGTATACATGTGTATACATGTATATATTGTATATACACATTTATACACGCGTATATAAGCGTATATGAGAGGACAAAAAAAAGCAGTTTTGTATTAAATAACAAAATTTAAAGATAAGTCACTAATTTCATTTCAACTATAACAAAAATTAAACTAATTTAGTCTAATTAGCCAATTTCAAAATAAAGACGGCTAGTTTTTGGCAAAGTTTCAATTATGGCATTAATTGTCATTAAGTCATAACTTGACCTATTTCAGTTATAGCCACTTTGAGCATAAAATTACAATTACGCACACAGCTACTTCATGCAAAGATTAGAGAAGTGGAATAAATCCTATTTAATTTGTTAGATTTCTTGAATTTAAACAGAGTAAAATGTTTGTTAATTGATTTCTAATAATTTAAACAATTAAATAAATAATTGTTTTTTTAAATTATTCCCTTGATTAATTTGAACAGATATCTTATAAATTTTGCAAAATAGTAAATTAATTTTCCAAATGATTTATAGTATTATAGAAGCTATTTTGCCAAATGAAAGGGCAAACACATTATCTAAATAATTTTATAAAATTATTTTAACTTGTAGAAAATACATGTTTCACTCTGTTTAATATCCAAGGACTCTGGGTAATTAAAATAAATTGTGGGAGGTCAAAAATTAGATATCAACAATTGCCCCTTCGGTGTTCGGGGATGGTGGGACCACCCCTGAGCAACAAAATTTGACTAACCTTGATTTTTGACTGACCCTACTTATACTACCTCTCATTTTCCTGCAATTTTCAAAATATATGGCCGGACTATAGTTGGGGTTCCTACATATCTTAGATTTCATGAGAATTCAGGCCATTTGTAGTTTGACTCGATTATGACTTCTAAATGAAAATTTAAAGAAACCTCAGATTTCTCGGCTATTAAACTGGGAAGTCCGGAGTGATCGGTTGGAGTGTGACTGACTCTCTGGCATTGAGTCCGCCTACATATCGCTAGTTTTGGGAATCAAGTCACTTGTAGTTCGACTCGATCGGAGGAAAACAGTATCCCTTATGTGGGAATGCCTTTGTGTGTTCTGGACTGTGTCCGATTGGTTGCGGAATAAAAGAAAACAAGTAAGAATATAAGAAAATAATTGTTCTTGTGTGGCTGAGCATGGTAAGGAATGATCTTCCAAGTCCTGGCCGAAGAGCTTGACTCTCATGGGCACCCTATCTCGATCGTCTGCTTAAGAAGAGGTTCCATGTTTACTCTGTAATCTGTCTGGATTTGATTTGATCAACCTGCTCTTTTTAGCGGCTATAAATATGCTTCCATCTGCTGAGTAACGTTGATTTTTGGTGACGAATACTGCGGTCATCGGACTGGATTTACATAGTCTTGCCTTCTTGAGCGAATACTGCGGTCTCTTGACCAGTTTTACATCGCTTAGTCTTTTTTGAGCGAATATTGTGGTCTCTTGACATGTTTTACATTGCTTTGTCTTTTTAAGCGAATATTGCGGTCTCATTCTTGGTTTTACATCGCTTTGTATTTTTTAAGCGAGTACTGTGGTCTCCTGACCGATTTTACATCGCTTTATCGTCTTGCTATATCTAGCAGTTCGTATACATATCCGTTTTGGCAATTTAAATGAATGGCCCTCTCGGTATGTTTGTATGAATGGCCCTATTGGCATGTTTGTATGAATGGCCCTCTTGGCATGTTTGTATGAATGGCCCTATTGGCATGTTTGTATGAATGACCCTCTTGGCATATTTGTATGAATGACCCTCTTGGCATGTTTGTATGAATGACCCTCTTGGCAACAGGAAAATAGATATGCAATGGCCCTCATGGCAAATAAGAAGAAGTGATGACTCTCTTGGCAATAGGAAAAATAGATATGCAATGGCCCTCATGGAAAATAAGAAGAAGTGATGCAAATGACAGATGGCCCCTTCGGCTGAATCGTCTTTCTTTCGTCCTTTATGCCGGCTGTGACCTTCTTGGTCATATATGCCATGTTGTTTTACTATGACCCTATTGGCTGGTGATTTTGCCATTATGGCCTTTTGTCCTTTGTGGGCCCTTATGGACAGATATTTGCCCTTTGTGACATTCATATCTTTTATAGCCCTCGTGGCTGGGTATTTGCTTTTGTGGCATTCGAATCCCTTTGTAGCCCTCGTGTCTAAATATTTTGCCCTTGTGGCTTTAAAACCCTTTGTAGCCCTCGTGGGCAGATATTTTTTTCTAAAATCTAATATCAGCAGCGACCTTCTTTGGTGAATCGTTTCCTGCACATTAAGCAAAGTTAAAAAAAAAGTTCGTCTTCCAACATCCTGGGGACCTGCATCAGAAATGGATTAATTTTTTCCTATCTAAAGTTGTTTCGTGTTTCTGGCGCTGTCACATTTTTGGCTTTCTAGACTCAAAACCCCTTCGCCTCTGATATTCGAAAGATAAATTTATTTTCATTATGCAGAAAATCATTTTTTGTAAAGTTATCATAAAGGTATGTAATTTGTAGGAGAATAAATGCATTATTCTTGAAAGCGTTAAATTGTCATGACATGTTCCTTGAATGAGGGATATCCCTTCTTCACGACTGGGGCTCTTTGCTTCTTTGATCGAAATTTTTGAGACCTTCTGTCACGGCCCAACCCCGTAGGCCGTGACTAGGGCCCGAGCTGGGCACCCGTACACACACATTAACAGAAACAACACACAAATAACTTATACATATACAAGATCAAACGTCAGACCGTAGCTAGCATAACCAGATCTTATACATACAGAAAAGTAAAACGTCGCCCCAAAGCTGTCACACGTATATATATACATATCGTTGTCGCAACTTTCAGCAGATGATATCGCACATAAGCCAGCAAGGCTGTCATAATATAGGGGAACGCCCAGAACACAAATCATACGGACACAACTGAACAGTGACTACCCACAACCCACACATATGTCTACAGACCTCTATGAGTAATAACAGAATCATATGACGGGACAGGGCCCCGCCGTACCTATGAATAGACATATACATATGCATCGGAAGAGTCTGCACCAAAACATAGGCTCCGGAACAAGGGAGCGCTCCAAGATAGCTGAATGAAAATCGTAAGCTGGCGGATTCACCGAAACGAGTATCTGTACCTGCGTGGCATGAAACGCAGCCCCCGAAGAAAGGGGATCAGTACGGAATATGTACTGAGTATGCAAAGAAAGAGTACAGTGAGCAGGATCATAACCGAAGTGAGAAGTACAGAAAGTGAGCATAATAACCAGAATACCAAAATGCTTGCATTTGAAATACTAATCATGCATAAGAAATACAGAAAATAAGTATAATGACCAGAATGCCAAAAATGCTTACTCCTGAACATAAATCATGCATGTCAATATCATATATCATATGCATATATAACGTGTCCCGGCCCTCTAGTGAGGGACTCGGTAAATAAGATCATATCATCATCATGCATATATAACGTACCCCGGCCCTCTAGTGAGGGACGCGGTAAATAAAATCATCATGCCATCATATTATCATATCACATACCACATACGGTCTGTAATGGGACCCGGAGGACAAAACATGGTCGCCCGCCCCCCCTATCTCGGGCGCCATAACTCATCATACTTCGGAATGTTGCATATCTCCGAACACATCATACTCCGTATCACATCATACTCCGTAACACATCATACTTCATAACTCATCATACTTCGGAAACACATCATACTTCGTAACTCATCATACTTCGGAAACTCATCATACTTCGGAATATAGCATAGTGCGCACGATAACATACCGGCCCGGGACTCGGCGAAAGATGTAACAACAGTATGTACGAGCAGAGTCGCGAGGAACTATATGCAGTTTAAAACATTTTCAAAGACTCATTAGAATAATCAAAACGAACTATCATTTAAAAACCAAGACAACAGTCAAATCAAGTTCCTTCCGAATGTCACTCGGGAGAATATCAAATAGAACTTTAGATATCATAGGTACGTATCAAAATCGTATGCATAACATCCTGTCACGACCCAACCCCGTAGGCCGTGACTAGTGCCCGATCTGGGCACCCGAACGCACCTATCAAACAGAGTCACACACGGATGGCTTATATACGAATAAATATCAAACGCTATCTCAAATCATATCAAACACACCCACGTATATAACAGAAGCCGACAAGGCTGTGTTTCAAATTTATATAATTTTCGGAAAATTTCGGCAGAGTTTCCTTTGTTTTACGGACTATCCAAAATAACCCTGCGCACAGAAAATACCAACAAAGGCCACACAGGGCCAACCAAACAACATATATACATATGTGGGCCGACAAGGGCCGCGCGCGGTGAATCGCCCAAACACAACATATACAAACACAACCGTACGGAAGTAGGCACAACCCACAAACATGTCCACAGACCTCTAAACAGACAGACAGAATCATATGACGGGACAGGGCCCCGCCGTACCCCTGAACGAATATATACAATGCAACGAACGAATATATATACCAAAATATAAGCTCCGGAATGAGAGGAGCACTCCAAATAGCAGAAGAGGGTGTCCTAAACAGGTGGATCACCAAAGCGTCGTACGTACTGCGGGCATGAAACGCGGCCCCCGAAGAAAGGGGTCGATACGAAATATGTACTGAGTATGCAAAGCAGAAAATGTAGTATACAAATCTGAGTCACAATCGAAATAGAGGTACGGAAAGTAAATGCATTTCCAAAATATCAAAATGTTACTTCAAAATATAAATCATGCATAGGGCACAGGAAATATGGTCGCCCGCTTTGTCGATGGCGCCATAACACGGTATAACACCGAAAGTTTCAAATCTCCGAATCTCCGTCACATATCATACACGGATATCGCCATACACAGCATCACACCAAATATAAGTGGAACCCGGCCCTCGAGCGAGGATCTCGGTGAACCATAAACACAGCATAACACCGGAGTATATCATAATGCGCACGACAACAGAACCGGCCCGGGAACCGGCGAACGATATCATAGTAGGCACGAGCGGAGTAGTGAGTAATCATATGCATAAAATCATTGTCATAAAACCAAAGATAAGTAAAATAGTCATATTTGAAATCAGAATAATAATTATAACATTCTTTTTCAAAAGTTGTCAAAATTTCATAAGGGAACGTCGCGGGACCCACGGACGGGTGTAGACCCGAACCGGGCCCGCCTATGGAAAACATACTCATTCTATATCATACAAACTCCTACGAAAATTTCAAAGCAATCCGAGCTTTTCGAGAAAGTTATGGGCGTTTGTAGTTTTAGAATCGTTAAAGAATAAATTCTTTCCAAAATAAATCAGCTTTCACATAACCTTTGCAACTTATGAATTCCAAGGATATAAGGATCAATGTTATGGCATATTAGCACAAGAATACCAAGGAAACAAATGCGAATCATAGACAAGCTCGGATTGCGAGAATAGAGTTTCCTAGAGGCTCGTATCATAGCCTATTTTAACTAAGGCATGCCAAAAGAAAAGGTTACTTTACATACCTCAAACGCTCTCCAATATAATCCGAACTCAAGCTAAATCCAACCTATGATTCGGGCTGCCCAATGTCTACAAACAAGTCATAAAATGCCAAACATTAGCTAATGACTTTTTGGCCTTAAATTCCAAATTTGCCCTTAATTCTACAGAAATTTGGGCAGCATTTCCCCTGTAAATAGGACACCCCGAGAATTTAACTCGGCCAAAACAATCAACAACAACAACAATAACCAACCTAGCAACATCAACAACCAATCCGGAAAGCAATACAACAATAATAGCTTTCTTTTCCATCATTCGACAACATTCATGAATTCGATTCACGGCTTGCCTTCAAGCCAAGATCGACGCTTATACATTCACTTACTAACCCGAACCCATACCAACAATATTTAAAGACATCCTAAGCAATTCATACAACATTTCCAACAATCCAAATTTTTCTCCAACTTGGCCGAATTCAGCCCCTCAACCCGAGACACCCCTATAACTTTTTCTTCATTTTCAAATCATGACTTGTATCCACAATTCACATTCTAACAATGCTATTTTCATCAATATACAAAATACATTAAATGTACAATAATCTCCAAATCAGTCCACAACAACTACAACATCAATTTAAGTCATTAGACATTCATTTCCAACATAGAATTCACGACGACGACGACTAAAACATTAAGCGATATTCATTCGTTCATTGTCATATAATATGACCCATTTCGACCAACACTACACATATACATATATGGATGATTCTCAATCGTTCTTCACCTTACAATGATCATAACAAACTAACTAGGCATTAATTCATAGTTTCAAACACAACACAACAAACACCCACTTACACGGCTCAAGCTCCACATACACAACTCACTTCCAACATTTCATATTTCATGATATTCATCAAATTTTACATATTACAAGATACAAACAACCTTTATAACATACAAAGCATAAATGATTCTTACCTTTCTCCTTCAATTTCCCAATAGCCTAGGGTTTCCAAAGATGAGAATTAATGGATTGATCGCTCCAACGACACCTCCACGCTACTTAGGGACCTCAATATAGTGGGTTTACACCAAGGAATTAATTTTTGAAGAGCTAGAAATGGGAGTGGATTTTTCTTGAAGTTGGCCGAGAGCCTTCAATGGAGGGTCTTCAACTTCTTTTATTTTCTAAGTGTTGAAATGAACTAAAGATGACTAGTGGTCATCTTTTAATCCCCCCTTTTTGAGTTGTACAAAATCTTGGCCCACATCAATGTGTTGGATCAATTAAAAGATGACACAAAAATGGTGTGGGCCACTCCACATTACACGGCTACACATGGGAATTGGATGACTTTTTCAACTTCCAATTTTATCACTTTTGGTCCCAAATTCTCCTAATTATTCCATACCAACAAATTCATGCACAACTTATATCTCAAAATAAAATCAAAGGTCAAAAATCCCGACTTTGTATCCCGGAATAGTTTTGTCCTTAACTTAACATAATTAACCCGGATTATTCCAAGGTACAAAAATACGGGTTCTAACACATCCTCATTTCAGACTCAACAGATAAATAAGTAATCACACTCGGGGGTCGGGATGGTGGCCATATTAAGTTCTTTAAAAAAGTCGTTAAAACTATTCCAAGGAAAGTCTCGGGGGCCCACGGACAAGTATCAAACCAATCCGAGCCCGCCTATGAAAATTAGGGTCATTATACGCTACAGAACCTTCTACGAGCATATCGAGGCGATCTGGTTCTGTCTACGAAAGTTAGGGACATTTTAAGACATAGAATCCTTTAAGAACAAAAATTATTTTTGCACATTGAAATCCAAACATACAAAAGACATAAAGACCATAGCTCGACTATATTAAGAATGCGAACATTAAGAGGTGAATAAGAATCGTAGACATGCTCGGATCGCAAGAATAGAATTACCCCGAGGCTCGTATCATAGCCTACTTACAACTAGGACATGCCAAAAGAAAGAAAGGGTAAGCTTTACATACCTCGTCCGCTTCCTAAGCTAATGCAAACTTAAGTCTCGGCTTCTCAAGATCTACAATAACATCATTAGGCACCAAACATTAGCCATAAGCGCTTAAGAATCCAATTCTAAGCTAGCACTTTATTTACAGAAATTTGAGCAGCATTTCCCCTGTACATTCAACAACCCCGAGAATTCAACTCGGTCAATATCATCAACACAATACCAACAACCATACCAACAACATCAATAAGTAATTCAAAAAGTATTCTAACATTAATAACTCCTTTCTACATAATTTGACAACATTCCAATTACATTCAATTCAACCACATACAATCAAGCCAATGTCAATACTCACACGTTCAAGTATCAATCTGAAACCATTCAAACAAGATTCAAGAACATTTCAAACAATCCGCACAATATTCAAAACAATCCAACCAACACACCACATAACCCGAAACCTCCAATTTCCATAGGAACAACAACAACACATTTCTTTCTTCCAAATTCATGAACTATACCAATAATCTACATGTTAACAACATCATTCTCATAAATTCAAGAAACTACATTAAATTCAGATTAGCTTCTAAAACATCCCATAAACGTTTTCCACTTCAACTTGAATCATTAAACCATCATTTTCATCATAGAATCCATACAACAACAACCAAAAATACTAAATAAATTTTGTTCATCATGCCCTACCAAAGGCAGCCCCTACACGGCCACACACCAACACCCATATTTTCATAAATTTCATCCATTTCTACACACTACAACATGCACAAACCATCCATAACATATGTAAAAGAGGATTGAACCTTACCTTTTTCACTTAGTTGTTCAACTTGGCTAGGGTTGTGCTTGCAAGAATGAATGGTTGGATTACTCCAACAACCACTCCATGTTAATAAGGACCTTCCAATGAGTTGAAAATCTAGAAGAAATTATTTTTTTGTGATCAATTTGGAGGCATCAAATTCAGCCAACCTTGGCCGAATATGCTCTTTTTTTTTTTTCTCCGTGTTTCTCCAACTTTCTTGAGTTGAAAAAAGATGAATAATATGCTTACTAGTCATCCACCCTCTATATATATAAAAAGCCCCAACAAATATAAGGTGAACACATGTGCCACTCATAACCTAAACTAACTAAATTTGGCCAAGCTTTGTGAAAGGGGCCCACATTATACACACGGCCACATGGCCTTGTTTGGCTATTTCATGAAAAATAATTAACTTTCAATAATTCACTTTTAACCCCAAATTTTCCTTAATAGTCCATGCCAATAAAATTGTAAGCAACTTGTGCCTTAAAACAAATCGGAGGTTAAAAGTCTCAACCTCGTATCCCGAAATAGTCTTATCCTTAACTTATCATAGTTAGCTCAAAATGTCCCAATGTATAAAATACGGGATATAACACCTTCTCTTAAAAATTCTGCCCAGTTTGGATCCTGATTGATGAACTCTCCTGCCGAATCTTCCGAGTTACGGGAAATTTTGAGGAGACCTCAAAATTTCTGCCCCAGTTTACAACTTTGAGTTAGCTGACTCTTTGTAATGGATTGATGGCGCGATTTTTTGACATATTCTCAAAAATTCTGCCCCAGTTGTGTCACGCCCTAAAACCCACCCTAGATGTGACCGGCATCCGACGTCATGAACGACATCGGAAGAACCTAAAAGATCCAATAACAATATTTGAACCCGCCAGGTTCAATATTCGCCTCTAACAGTTTATAAATAAATGTACAAATCATGAATATATGAATTAAATCAGCTGAAGTCTTTATTGATCAAATACTTAGTCAAACGTAATAACGTGCCCGAGAGTTAATCAATAACTCAACAACTACCCACAAGAACGTATACTATGGAGCTTCTAAGATAATGAGCAATGTCTAAATCATCGGGACGTAGCCCGAAACTAAAAGACAAAAAAGTAAAGATAGAATGGTGCCCCACGAACAATCATGTGGGCTCACCGAATAGTCTCGAAACTAGCAAGTTCTCTTAAGTCGTAGGCGTATCACGAACCTGCTCCTCAATGATACCTAACATACCATAAAAAAAATAATGGTATGCCTGAGTACTGGGTACTCAGTGAGTGTTTAAGGGGAAATAGTTAACAAAATAAGATATAATGAATAAAATCAATAAAATGATATCAATGAAAATAACAGTTCAAACCCAGGAATAAAGTGAGTCAGCAACATTAAAGAGTCATCAAAGAATCCAACAATGATAGACACATTAACTTAACTCCTTACCATTTACCAGACTAAGTATTTCACTGACGAATTCAAATCACCACAAGCCACTCACAGGCAACAAGATATGAAACAAGTCACTCACAAGCAGATCAATCAATCGATACTCCGGGTTAGTAAACTGCAGAGGCTAATCGTCCTCTAGACTAGCACAACAATAGATACTCCAGGCTTGGAAGCAACGGAGGCTAATCATCCTCTGGACTAGCACATCCATAGATACTCCAGTCTAGGAAGATACGGAGGCTAATCATCCTCTGGACTAGCACAACAATAGATACTCCACGGTACGAAGTAGTGGAGGTCAATCATCCTCTGGAATGACACAGCAATACTCGTATCGATACGTTAGGATCCATAACGGCTAATCGTCCTCTGGATTAGCACAGCTTGCCCATACAGACCCAAACACCAACAAAATACAAATCATGGCATATTACCGAATCATCAATCATGGCTTAGAGCCGAATCTCACTTCTCAAGTCATCATCTAAAAATAGAGGAATTTCAAGTCATAACCGATTTAGAATCATATTCAAATCTCTTATTCAATTTTAAGTTCAAGAAACCCATTCAATAACAAAACAAGTTTAAGGTCCAAACTTTAGAAGATTAAGTTCAATCATCCAATAATGGGAAAAGCGAGTTTCACAAAGTAGTATAGTTCGTATAAGGTTCGATGCGGGCTTGACCCTACACACGCATGACCTTGTCTAAAATAAATCATCTTTAATTCCAAAATAAATTCCACCAAAAAAGAGTTATAACTTATACAAACAATCAAGGAAGGATTCTGAAATACAATTCATGCTTTCACAATAATCGTACTTCATAAGTAGACATAGTTGAAAAGATGATTTTTGGAATATAGACATACTTCCAGAAAGATTTTTGGGAAAATCTAGACATATATGAAAAGACGAATTTTGAAATATAGACATGCAAATCACCTTCATAGTGAAATAGGATTTTTAAAAGAGACATACCTTAATATGTTAAACAAAGTTTAAACTTTCACTTTCTTAATGAAGAAAACCTAAACCCTAGCTTGAATCACTTTGGGAAAAATTATGCTGCAAACCCTATGTTTTGGTCACAAGAATCATGTTAAGAATCATGGGTTTGATGTTAGAATAGATTAGTAATGTTAAGGGAGTCCTTACCTTTGATTTGAAGACTTGGAGGAATGATTTTTGTCCTTAGGGTTTGGGAGCATGAAAAAAAAAAGGGAACAAAATAAGACCATACCCCTTTTAAACCCAACTTTCTCATTAAAAACGGTGAAAGTACGGACACAAAGTACGTCCCGTACTTTGAAGTACGTCTCATACTTGTAGCCCATACTTTGGCTGCCAAAACCAGTGAGGAACGGAAGAAATACGTCCTAAAAGGACGTCCCGTACTTTCTGGCCTTACTTTGGGCGAAATCTCCAGCTTTTGTGCCCTTCAAGAAATGGACATAACTTTTTGTACATAACTTTTCTTGGGTTGAGCGACCTACCATTGGAATGTTATTTCAAAGATCTACAACTTTTATCAATGAAGTTTTTCCAAATTCACAACACATTTTCATACAAATCGCCCAGAAGACAGACCTACCAAAACTTAAGCGAATTTAAGAGCCCTTAAGAACTTTAATTGTTGGTTTGACTTCAAAACGACCATCTTCCACCCGATTTCATCAAGAATGGATTCATATATATATAATATCATCTTAACACAATATTTTTACATATTCACACCTAACCCGAATTTACGGAGTATTACAAGTTGGGCATGCATTAATCCTTGCGGCCATCGTGAAGTCTTATCTCTGAGGCTTCCTAGGGGTTTCTTGGGTTTTTCTTTTGGTGAGACCTAATTGAAAGAGTGCCTATGTATACTGTCGCAGTAGAAATTCAGGTCGAAACATAGTTCAAAATAAAAGTAAATGAGTTTTTTGGTTTTTACTAATAATGTGACCGGGTCCCAAGCGGACTGCCTACGTAGCCCACTATGGGGAAATCAGGTCATTGCATAGTTCATGTTACAAAGTTTTTTTTTTCCTATCTATTACAAAACGATTACAAGTAAAAGGGGAACAACTAATACAAGAAATAACATAACAATTACAAGCAAAAGTATTATTATAGACTGAACAACTTGTCTTCATGCATAGTAGTGCTTGATTGAACCTAAATTGATTGGCTTTGGCCACTCTTATCCGTCCATTTCTCGCCACCATCGTTTCCTCCATAGAGTACTTTGGTGCACCATATAAAGGGCCTTGCTACTGGGAGCTAATTTCCCTTTGTATTCATCTTGGTATGGGAAAATTCTTTTAAGCACCAATTGCCCAATTTGGAAAAGTCGAGTCTTGACTATTTTGTTGAAGGCCCTTGCCATCCCTTATTGGTATAGTTGACCGTGACCTACAACAACCATTCTTTTCTCGTCAATTAAAGCCAGTTGCTCATATCAAGCTCGGACCCATTCAAGATTATCCAAATTTCACTTCTTGAATGATTCTCAAAGAAGGTATCTCGACCTCGGCAGGTATAACTGCTTCAATACCATGGACTAGCAGGTATGGAGTTGCTCCTGTTGAAGTTTTGGCCATAGTACGGTATCCTTGTAACGCGTAAGATAATCAAGCTCGTGCCAACCTTTGTAATTATCTATCATTTTCCTCAATATCCTCTTGATATTCTTGTTGGCTGCTTCTACGGCTCCATTCATTTGTGGCCGGTAGGTTGTCGAGTTTTGGTGAGTGAACTTGAATTGTTCGCAAATATCCTTTATCAGATGGCTATTCAGATTGGATCCATTATCCGTTATGATGGATTCGGGTACACCGAATCGGCATATGATATTGTTCCGCATGAAATTGGCTACCACTTTCTTTGTCACTGACTTGTGAGACGTTGCTTCCACCCATTGGGTGAAGTAGTCAATGGCGACTAAAATAAATCGGTGGCTATTAGAAGCTGCAGGTTTTATTGGTCCAACGACATTCATGCCCCAGGCAATGAAAGGCTATGGTGAGCTCGTAGCATTAAGCTCACTCGGAGGAACCTTGATTAGATCACCATGGATTTGGCATTGATGGCACCTTTGCACATATTTGCAGCAGACTTTCCATGGTCATCCAATAGTATCCAGCTCGAAGAATCTTCTTTGCTACTACAAATCCGTTCATATGGGGTCCACATGTCCCAGCATGTACTTCTTCTAGAAGTTTGGCGGCTTCACCGGCATCTACATATCGAAGCAAACCCAAATTCAGCGTCCGTTTGTACGAAGCTTCTTTATTTAGGAAGAAACCATTTGCCATTCTTCTGATGGTCTTCTTTTGTCCACTTGTAATGCTTTCGGGATATTCTTATCTTTCCTAATACATTTTGATGTCATTGTACCATGGCTTGCCATTATCCGGCTCACCTCCATGTGGCAACAAAGGGGAATGCTCTTCTTTCAAGCTTATCCGTAATGGGTCGACGCGTCGTCGAAGTGATATTGGATCATAGATGGTCGTGGCCAACGCGTCAGAAGAATTATTCTCGAGTTTTTGGCATATGTCGAAATTTGATATTTCTCGAATTTCTTACAATCTTTGTGCCAAGTTCACATATGCCGCTTTTCGTTCTCGTGGCCCATTCGCCTTGTACTTAGTGAATCAGTAGGTCAAAATCTTCAATGACCAGTAATTCATCGATGTCAATATCCAGTGCCATTCAGAGACCTAGAATGCAGGCCTCGTATTCAGCCATGTTATTGGTACAACGGAATTTGAGCTTTGCGGCCATAGGGTAGCGCTGCCCATTTTCTGATATCAGAACCGCTCCAATTTCGGACCCTTTGTAATTCACTGCCCCATTAAAGAATAG
>NW_026727703.1:0-27122 GCF_029784015.1 Lycium ferocissimum
TTCTTTCCTCTTTAGGACTTGCTAAATCTTTAAATCATCTCATTCATGTAAATAACGGGAATAACATACCTTCTAGTAGAAGAACCTCAAAATAATGTGAATAACATACCTTATAGTAGAAGAACTTCACTTTATTCGGCGCGCTTTCCAAGATCAAGCTCATCACCACCTTCAAGAGAAACAAGAATAATTACCTTCCATGAATTATCCTTTGGGTTTTGATGTTGATCTTCTTTATTGATGATATGGAAAGGTTGTAGAAGATTATGGAAGACTATGGAAGGTTTAGGCTCCATATTCCGAAATTGTTGGGCCTTTTTAAGTGAACTTTCCGCATTTTCCGGCTGTGTTCAGATTCTTCGATCGTCCGTTTTAAAATGCCCATAACTCCCTACTCCGATGTCGTATTGATGAACGGTTTGTTGCGTTGGAAACTAGACTCGATGAAATTCATTTTAGGCTTTTGAAACGCCTTAAAATTCTTGATATATCCAGAAATATACCCCTCCCAAGTTGACTCAAAATTCTATCCAAAATTCTACCAACTTATTTCCATATTTTTGACAAACCTATTTTCTTCGATTTGCTTGATCCAGGAATCTTTCGAAACTCTCCATACATGATATTTATCATTAATCATACGTGACAACGGTCAATTCCTTTGGTTCCAAGGTTGGCCTTCCCACTTACGATTTAAGAGATCGTAATTCATCATTTACTTCATTGCTACGTACTTCCCATGGTTGTACCTTTTAAAACTTCACATATACTAAAAGATATTCTTTATTCAATCCTCCCATGTCTTATTATATGAACTTAAACCCTAATAACCATAACATAAACACATATCATTTCACATACCTCCTGAAAGGCGGCTCAAATCTCAATATACGAAACTACGGGGTGTAATATCCTTCCCTTCTTTAGAAACATTCGTCCTCGAATGTTGTAACTTGCTAGCTTACGACGCTATCATTTATTTCTTCAAATGGTTGTCCTCCTTTGGTTCCCGATCTCCATACTTTTATAATCATGGGCTTATCAGTATTCACTTAATTCTTTGTTGAACTCATCCATTAGTTTCATATCCTCCGCTTGTTATCCCACCTTTGGCCTCGACTCTTCACTTAGTCCATTGCCACATATTGTATCACGTCATTATTAAAACCCTACTATTCCCCTTAATCCCACTCGTATACAATTATCTCAATAGCTTCGTCCATAAATCTCAAAATCAGTCCGTATCTACATGCAGCAATACTCTTTATGTTGACTTGAACATATGCCCGATTCCATAATCCTTTCGATAATTCACTACCTTATTGTCTTCATACCACTCACAATACTTTACTCACTTGTTTCTATGAAACCTTAAATTGTACTATTGATCACCTTCCTTGCAAATCATTCAGAATATCTTATTTGTTTATAAATTTTCTTTATAATCCCTATAAGTCTCATTCCTATAAGGCCTTTAATATAACCCGTATCAATCCCTTTAATCTCAATTGAGCCATCTAAGAATTCCTTCCGAGAAGCGAGCTTCACAAGTATTAATTCACATATTTCATTTACCATCCTGTGGCTAGGTTTCCCATTTCCCTTACTTCAACAATGTACACATACTCACATGATTTAGCTTTGAGAGATTTGACGAGCTTCCTGTAATCCATACTATCCCAAACGCACACTCGAAAGGTGTCCAATGCCTTATAGGGCCACCGCAGAAATACAAACGATCCATAATTCAGCTATACCAAATTCTTTTCATATATCAACACCAATAGACAGAAAACATACCTTTCTGATACGAGCAACAATTCTTACTAGTAACCTTGAAACCAAGCAAGCAATAACTTATCAATAATCAAGACTCTGGGGTTAGGACCAGGGATTTCATAACCTATGACATAGCTCTACAGCACGATCTAGGATAAGAAAGAAAGATATCCATCCTAGATGTCCTGTGGCCTTCTGTTTATAAATGTGTCGCGCAACTCACCATAAACAAGACTCTACTAGACACAAATTTGCAGACAACGGCTAGGACGAACTGCTCTGATGCCACTTCTGTCGCGATCCAAATCGGAGGGCCGCGACTGGCACCCAAGACCCAACTCGGCTGAGTGCCATACTACCATTCTATCCATCAGTCACAAATATTTGTGAACCTTTAATATATGAAATGACGCTTCCGTCAAGTAAAATAGGACAAACTTTTCAATAAAACTCTTTCGTCAAATCAGGGACTTCTCCCTTATCGTCTATTCGAAGAAAACCTTTCTTTACAATAAAATCTTTAAAAACAAAGCGTAAAAACACATCGACCTATATGGTCGCTTTACACAACTATCGACATCTCGACTCACTATCCACAGGACACTGTCTGTAAAAGTCTCTAACATACACGAGATGCCATAACATAAGTACTCTGACTCGGCAACAATCCGAACTGAGATGGAGCTCACCAATCCAGCTGATAGCCTGGGAACATCCTATAGCCAATGTCTTCTACTCATCTGTATACACCTGCGTGGTATGAAACGCAGCGCCCCTAGGCAAAGGGACGTCTGTACGAATAATGTACCGAGTATGTAAGGCAGAACTGAAACAAGATATCTCGACTCGGATGATAAGAGAGTAACAGACTCAATCTGTACCTATAACCAACTCTGATAAACATGTATGTGCATATGAACTTTTGATGCAGCATGACTATGTATATATATATATATATACGTACGATATATATATATATATATATATATATATATATATATATATATGCCTATAATATATAAACATGTATGTGCATATGAACTTTTGATGCAGCATGACTATATATATATATGCATGCCTTCTCCCTACTAGCAGCCCCTTCGGACATAATAGCATAATGGCCCATTCGGGCATCATAATCATCGTATACCAGCCGATCAGGCAGTTTGCATATCTAATGCCTTAGCCCTTTTCTTTTTCCCCATGAAATGATATCGTGCATGTATGTAAATATGCAGATGCATGAAAATCTTTAGAAACCATCAAAAGACTCCCTTCGGAGCAACATTAGTTCAATATGGGAACTTCTTCGCTTTTATCATTTGTCTCTTTCGAGACTCAAAAATCAAATGTGAAATGCGTGGGAATAAGAAAACCTCAAGAATGTCCCCTTCACGAATCAGACATCGTTATGAAATCGCACAACTTATGGATGCCCCTTCGGGACTTAAGAAGTCAAGGAACTCAGGATATCCTACATCTAGGAGTGGATTCATTATGGGTATCATTACGCTTCGTGCTCGTCATAGATCATGCCAAAAAGAAGGAAAGGATGGACTTAACATACCTGGAAGCTTGCTTCTCGACGTTCCAACCTACTTCCTGTCCTGAAATCTACATATAAAACCATTCATACTATTATTAAGCCCGTTGTTATGTACTTATCCTACGCCTCCAAATCAATCTTTCTAGAATGTAAAATTTGAATTTCATATAAAGATCTCCTCTGTTTATATGCTTAGCCCAAAATCTCAATTCAGCAACCAACAACAACAACAACAATACCAACATCAACAACAATATTATCAATACCAATATATTCCATAAAACATCTCACGCGATGTTTTTCCCAGTTTCTCAAATAACCATAACAGTACCCACAATACCATAATCAAAGAATTATATTCAATATAATCTCAAATTAATCCAAAATTCTCTTTCAAACTCACCTCATGACCATCAACTTCAATTCAACACTTTATGATTTTTTTCTGCTATGATTCTTTCCTCTTTAGGACTTGCTAAATCTTTAAATCATCTCATTCATGTAAATAACAGGAATAACATACCTTCTAGTAGAAGAACCTCAAAATAACAGGAATAACATACCTTATAGTAGAAGAACTTCACTTTATTCAGCGCTTTCCAAGATCAAGCTCATCACCACCTTGAAGAGAAACAAGAATAATTACCTTCCATGAATTATCCTTTGGGTTTTGATGTTGATCTTCTTTATTGATGATATGGAAAGGTTGTAGAAGATTATGGAAGACTATGGAAGGTTTAGGCTCCATATTCCGAAATTGTTGGGCCTTTTTAAGTGAACTTTCCAGATTTTCCGCCCAGGTTCAGATTCTTCTGACTGTCCGTTTTAAAATGCCCATAACTCCCTACTCCGATGTCGTATTGATGAACGGTTTGTTGCGTTGGAAACTAGACTCGATGAAATTCATTTTAGGCTTTTGAAACGCCTTAAAACTCCTGATATATCCAGAAATATACCCCTCCCAACTTGACCCAAAATTCTGTCCAAAATTCGGCCAACTTATTTCCAAATTTTTGACAAACTTATTTTCTTCGATTTGCTTGATCCAGGAATCTTCCGAAACTCTCCATACCTGATGTTTACCATTAATCATACTTGACAATGGTCAATTCCTTTGGTTCTAAGGTTGTCCTTCCCAGTTACGACTTAAGAGATCGTAATTCACCCTTTACTTCATTGCTACGTACTTTCCATGGTTGTACCGTTCAAAACTTCACATATACTAAAAGATATTATTTATCCAATCCTCCCATGGCTTATTATATGAACTTAAACCCTCATAACCATAAGATAAACACATATCATTTCACATACCTCCTGAAAGGCGGCTCAAATCTCAATATACGAAACTACGGGGTGTAATATCCTTCCCTTCTTTAGAAACATTCGTCCTCGAATGTTGTAACTTGCTAGCTTACGACGCTATCATTTATTTCTTCAAATGGTTGTCCTCCTTTGGTTCCCGATCTCCATACTTTTATAATCATGGGCTTATCAGTATTCACTTAATTCTTTGTTGAACTCATCCATTAGTTTCATATCCTCCGCTTGTTATCCCACCTTTGGCCTCGACTCTTCACTTAGTCCATTGCCACATATTGTATCACGTCATTATTAAAACCCTACTATTCCCCTTAATCCCACTCGTATACAATTATCTCAATAGTTTCGTCCATAAATCTCAAAATCAGTCCATATCTACATGCAGCAATACTCTTTAAGTTGACTTGAACATATGGCCGATTCCATAATCCTTTCGATAATTCACTATATTATTGTCTTCATATGACTCACAATACTTTACTCACTTGTTTCTATGAAACCTCAAATTATACTATTGATCACCTTCCTTGCAGATCATTCAGAATATCTTATTTGCTTATCAATTTTCTTTATAATCCCTATAAGTCTCATTCCTATAAGGCCTTTAATATAACCCATCTGAATCCCTTTAATCTCAACTGAGCCATCTAAGAATTCCTTCCAGAGCAGTTCACAAGTATTAATTCACATATTTCATTTACCATCCTGTCGCTAGGTTTCCCATTTCCCTTACTTCAACAATGTACACATACTCACATGATTTAGCTTTGAGGGATTTTTAACAGAGCTTCCCTTGTAATTCTTACTATCCCAAACCTGCACACAGGTCAGAAAGCAGGTCCAATGCCTCACAGGGCAACCGCAGAAATACAAACGATCGATAGTTCAGCTACACCAAATTCTTCTCATATATCAATACCAATAGACGGAAAACATACCTTTCTGATACGAGCATCAATCCTTATTAGTAACCTTAAAACCAAGCAAGCAATCACTTATTAATAATCAAGACATCTGGGGTTAGGACCGGGGATTTCATAACCTATGACATAGCTCTACGGTACGATCTAAGACAAGAAAGAAAGATAACTATCCTAGATGTCCTGTAGCCTCTTATTTATAAATGTGGCGCGCAACACATCATAAACAAAACTCTACCGGACATGAATTTACAGACAACCCCTAGGACGAACTGCTCTGATACCACTTCTGTCACAACCCAAACCGTAGGGCCGCGACTGACACCCAAGACCCTACTCGGCTAAGTTCCATACTACTTTTCCATCCATGAGTCACAACTTTTTGTGAACCTTTAATTTATGAAAAGATGCTTCCCTCAAGTAAAACAGGACAAACTTTACAATAAAACTCTTTCGTCAAATCAGGGACTTCTCCCTTATCATCAATTCGAAGAAAACCTTTAGTTACAATAAAATCTTTAAAAACAAAGCATAAAAACACATTGACCTATATAGTCGCTTTATACAACTGTCGACATCTCGACTCACTATCCACAGGACACTGCCTGCACAATTCTCTAACATACACGAGATACCATAACATAAGTACTCTGACTCGACAACACTCCGAACTGAGATGGAGCTCACCAATCCAGCTGATAGCCTGGGAACATCCTATAGCCAATGTCTTCTACTCATTTGTATACACCTGCGTGGCATGAAACGCAGCGCCTCCAGGCAAAGGGATGTCAGTACGAATAATGTACCGAGTATGTAAGGCAGAACTGAAACAAAATATCTCGACTCGGATGATAAGAGAGTAACAGACTCAATCTGTACCTATAACCAACTCTTATAAACATGTACGTGCATATGAACTTTTTATGCAACATGAGTATGTATATATATATATATATATATATATGAATATATAATGCATGCCTTCGCCCTGCTAGCAGTCCCTTCGGGGCATAATAGCAAAATGGCCCCTTCGGGCATCATAATCATCGTATATCAGCTGATCAAGTGGTTTGCGTATATAATGACTTAGCCCTTTTCCTTTTCCCCATGAAATGATGTCGTTCATGTATGCAAATATACAGATGCATGAATATCTTTAGAAACCATCAAAAGACTCCCTTCGGAGCAACTTTAGTTCAATACGGGAACTTCTTCCCTTTTCTTAAAAATGGGAACTTCTTCCCCTTTTTCTCAAATATGGGAACTTCTTCCCCTTTTTAGTTGTCTCTTTTGAGACTCAAAAATCAAATGTGAAATGCATGGGAATAAGAAAGCCTTAAGAATGTCCCCTTTGGGAATTAGACATCATTATGAAATCGCACAACTTATGGATGCCCCTTCAGGACTTACGAAGTCAAGGAACTCCGGATATCCTGCATCGAGGAGTAGATTCATTATGGTATCATTACGCTTCGCGCTTGTCATAGATCATGCCAAAAAAAAAAGGAAAAGATAGCCTTAACATATTGGAAGCTCGCTTCTCGACTTTTCAACCTACTTCCTATCTTGAAATTTACATATAAAACCATTCATACTATTGTTAGGCCCGTTGTTATATACTTATCCTACGCCTCCAAATAAATCTTTCTAGAATCTGCCGAAATTTCAGCAGCATCTCCTCTGTTTATATGCCTAGCCCTAAATCTCAATTTAGCAACCAACAACAACAACAACAATACCAAAATCAACAACAATATTATCCATACCAATATATTCCATAAAACATCCCACGCGATGTTTTTCCCAATTTCTCAAGTAACCATAGCAATACCCACAATGCCATAATCAAAGAATTATATTCACTAAAATCTCAAATTAATTCAAAATTCTCTTTCAAACTCACCTAATGACCATCAACTTCAATTCAACACTTTATTTTTTTTTCTCCTATGATTCTTTCCTCTTTAAGACTTGCTAAATCTTTAAATCATCTCAATCATATAAATAATAGGAATAACATACCTTATAGTAGAAGAGCTTCACTTTATTCAACTCTTTCCAAGATCAAGTTCATCACCACCTTGAAGAGAAACAAGAATAATTACCTTCCATGGATTATCCTTGGGGTTTTGATGTTGATCTTCTCTCTTGATGATATGGAAAGGTTATAGAAGATTATGGAAGATTATGAAAGGTTATGGAAGCTTATGGAAGGTTATAGAAGATTATGGAAGGTTATAGAAGATTATGGAAACTTATGGAAAATTATAGAAGATTGTGGAAGGTTATGGAATCCTCAAGAACTCTCAAGACCTCTTTGGAAGTGTGGGGATGAGAGGATGATGAAAAATGATGAGTTAGAGGGGTATTTATAGGTGTGTGGGTCGGTTTAGGCTCCATTGGGCCGAAATTGTTGGGCATTTTTTAAGTGAACTTTCCAGATTTTCCGCCCAGGTTCGGATTCCTCTGACTGTACATTTTAAAATGCCTATAACTCCCTACTCCGATGTCGTATTGATGAACGCTTTGTTGAGTCAGAACCTAGACTCGACGAACTTCATTTTAGGCTTTTGAAATGCCTTAAAACTCCTGATATATCCAGAAATCTACCCCTCCCAAGTTGACCCAAAATTCTGCCAACTTATTTCTAAATTTTTGACAAACTTATTTTCTTCGATTCGCTTGATCTAGGAATCTTCCAAAACTCTCCATACATGATATTTATCATTAATCATACTTGACAATGGTCAATTCCTTTGGTTCCAAGGTATGCCTTCCCAGTTTCGACTTAAGAGATCGTAATTCATCCTTTACTTCATTGCTACGTATTTCCCATGGTTTTACCTTTCAAAACTTCACATATACTAAAAGATATTCTTTCTCCAATCCTCCCATGACTTATTATATGAACTTAAACCCTCATAACCATAAGATAAACACATGTCATCTCACATACTTCGTGAAAGGTGGCTCGAATCTCAACATACGAAACTACGGGGTGTAACATATATCCTAATTGGCAAATATATATGTGTGTGTGTGTGTGTGTGCGTGCGTGTGTGTGTGCGTGCGCGTGTGTCTGTCTATGTGTGTGTCTATACATCTTTCAATTTTCATCTTGGACCACCTTCAATCTTTAATGGTCATGTAATGTATGTGCCTGATATCCGATTTAGGCACATGATCTGTATATGAACAGAATATTCCCCTTTTTGACATCATAAAAATAATAAGAAAGTATAAGAGCTCTAACAAGATAATATGGTTAAAAGCTTAAGAGGAATATTCGTACGCACCACTTGAAATCATAAGAGCCAAAACAAAAGATTTTACATGTCATTCTATAATGTGAGGAAAGATATGAATGTTAGGTCGGCATTTGGTTGGATTGGGGCTTGGTATAAACTGTGAGAGGATAGAGACTAGGTTCTTTTAAGCTCATTTTGTGTAGGTAAGTCCCTATGTATGTGAGTACAAAAATCCTCTTTTGGTACCCTTTTTATTCAATTTAGATCCCCGTCCTAATCATCCTTGTCTTTTTATTTCTTTATCCCTACTGACTTTATTTGAAGTTAGCCTGATTTAATTTTTATTATTCCTGATTGAAAACTTCTCTCTTGTTAATCCCTTTACCCCCTAGAAACTAACTCTTCCAATATTTCTCTACATTAGGTGTCTTCCTCTTTTTTTTTCAAGTATCACTTCGATCCTCCCCCCTGGGTCACTGCTTGTGTTTTACAGTAACACGCATTTTAATTTCTTAGCATATATGACTTTGGGAGTTTTCTGTTGGTGATCATTTGATGTAGGTTGAGGTACTACCAACCAATAGATATGGACTTGCAAACAAGGGAGGGGTTTTGTGAAGTTGGGTCTTGGTGTAGGGAAACTCAAGTTGGTTACTATCTCGAGGGAGTTTTTAGGTTGACTGGGATGGATTAGTAGTATAAACATATTTCAGCAAATTTTAATTGGAAAGGAGGTGCTTACCTGTTAGTTGTATGAACCATGTTCTTTGACTAGTTTCCTCGATGTATTTGTTATATGTACTCGAATGTCCATCCCAAGAGTGCAATTCTATCTTGAGGACTCTTCTTTTCATAGCCAATGGGAGGAGACTGATGTAATGATTTTACTTTAATTTCTTCTCCCTAGCTGTTTTTCTTATTCATGTAGGTTTGCATTGTTACCTGCTTATTCAACACTCTTTCTTTCTTTAGACCAATTTATTTATGTGTACTCTTTGAATTAATTCTAGGCATAAATATTTAATTTTATATAGAGAACCAGTTCATCAATGTGGTTTCTGTGGGAGTATTTGAATGCCATAAGTTTGAATGGTCTGTCTGCTGGTTCATCCTTTTTTTCACACACGGTAATGACCTTATGGTTAATTCTTCACCTCTCATCCGTCTTCTTTATCTGTTTCTTCATGTACCAGGTTCTTTATTGACGATATTTGTGAAATCAATTCTTGGTTCCTCATTTATGTTACTGCCCTCAGTCTGATCTTCTTCTATGGGAATGGATGCTGTGCAGTTTCCAACTCCCTTTCTTTTGGCTTATCATCCAGCCTTGATCTTCTTCTATTGCCTTGATTTTGAATATTCATGGGCTTCTTCTAGTAAACTCTTCTTAGGGGGCCTTTAGCTTCTGTTATATGTATATTGGATCCTCCATTTATAAGAATTAGGTTCTCCATGAATTCTTTGGTGAAGGAGATCTTGAATGCTTTTTTTGGCGATATGTTACGTTGTTGCTGCTTTTCGGCCACTGTTCCTTTTCAGTGAAGGTCATGGTTCCATCAATTTTCTTTCTATATTTTGATTACTGTTGTAGAAATCTTGAGGAACTGACTCAATTGGACTTCCCCTTTTTGATATGTTTATTCTCTTCATACTTTTCTCATCTTTATTCGGTAGGCTTTGGTAGGAGGAGTGTTCCCTTTTAGCTTTTACATATGTTGAGACCTTTACGAATGCTTCAGTTTCCTCCTACCTTATCCTTTTATGTTTTTATGGATAAATTTTAGGAACCCAATTCGAGTTGGGACCCCTTGGTTGTTATGAAACTCACTTTTGTTCTAGGGGTAAGTGAACTGGCTCTTCTCTAGTTCTCGGTTTCTCCTCATGCCCTTTCCTTTGGCTTGCACATATCATTACTGTAATGACCTACTAGGTTGTTTTGAGCTTTTGGACTATTTTTCCTTGAAAAACCCTTCTAATAGCTTTATCTTGTATTTATAACTTGGGGGAATGGGTAGCGTAGTTCCCGAGGCAATCTAGTGAGTATCAGAGAAGAAATGGTAAAATTGGAAGTTCTTTAGTTAAGAAAATAAATAAGCTTGACCAAAATCAACATCGGAGGTTAGCTAATCCAGATTGAAGTTTCATCGACTCCATGAGGTCGTAACGTAATTTTGACTTAGTCGAGTGGTTGGTATGGATCTCGAGGGCTTGGGAGTGATTTGGGCCTTTTGTTGAGAAACTAGTTAAGTTAAAGGATTTGTATTGACCACGGTCATCTTCAAGTCAAGATGACCTAGTATCGATGCTTTGAAAGTTCCAACAAGTTTGTTTGATGATTTTGACCTTGTCCATAAGTTTTGATGAGATTCCGATGAGTTTTGAATGGATTGGGATTTTTTCACGCTCGTATTTGATGTTTTAGCGTCATTTCCTTGGGAATAAAGGATACCATATTGATCAAATGAGCTCTTAGTTGTGTTTTATTGAACCATTAGATCCGTATCGTGATCACAGAACCATAGCAAGAAGAATCGTCGAATTTCGACATCGCATAAGGGAGTTGTGCCCATTTTAGTACAACAACAACATACCCAGTCCAATCCCACAAGTGGGGTCTTGGGGAGGGTAGAGTGTACGCAGACCTTACCCCTACCATGATAGGTAAAGAAGTTGTTTCTGATAGACCCTCGGCTCAGAGAAAAGAAAATCAAAGCAATTCAAAAAAGAGAAATAACATAAGTAAAAAAGCCATGACAAAATACTAAATAAAGAATTACAAAGTAGTCTGGAAAAAATGAACAATAACGTAACTATGATAAAATCCTATGACAATTGAAATACAAGACACAACAGATAATAACAGAAATTAAAGGACAAGAAACTACAAGAGTGATACGAAGTGTGACCACGCTCAACTACCTACGACCCTGTTATGTGTTCTCTATAACCTCCTAACTATGGTCATGTCCTCGGTGAGTTGAAACTGCACCATGTCCTGTCTAATCATCTCTCCCAATACATCTACGACCTACCTCTACCTCTCTTAAAACCATCCATAGCCAACCTCTCATACCTTCGTATAGGGGCATCCGTACATCTTCTCTTCGCATGTCCGAACCACCTCAGCCTCACTTTCCGCATCTTATCCTCTACCGAGGCCACCCCCACCTTATCCTGAATATCTTCATTTCTAATTCTGTCTCTCCTCATATGCCCACACATCCACTACAACATCCTTATTGTCACCACCTTCATCTTCTGAACGTGAGAGTTCTTTATTGGCCAACACTCCACCCCATACAACATAGTCGGTCTAACCACAACTCTGTAGAACTTACCTTTTAGTTTTAGTGGCACCTTCTTATCACACAAGACTCCGGATGCAAGTCTCCATTTCATCAACCTTGCATCAATACGATGCGTGACCTCTTCATCAATCCCCCATTTCCTTGGATAATATACCCAAGATACTTGAAACTTCCTCATTTTTGAATGACCTTGGGTATCAAGCCTCACCTCCTCGCCTACTGTTATATCTCGTATTTTTATACGTCGGGATATTTTAAGCTGATCGCGACAAGTTAAGGACAAGACTATTTTGGGATACGAGGTAGAGATTTTTAACCTCCGATTTTGTTTTAATGCACAAGTTGCTTATAAATTTTATTTGGTATAGAAATATTATTGGAGATTAGGGATTAATTAACCATGATTGGATTGTTAAGTGGGGATTAGGGATTATTTTAATGTTAAATTAATCCTAATTAGTCATTAAGTGGCCGTGTGGGTCCCACCCATGGCTTGGCCAAATTTGATTGGCTCAAGCCATGAGTGGGACATGTGTCCACCTTATAGGAATCATATTTAAGGAAATTTGATGACAAAGCAAACCATTTCATCTTCACAAACATAGAAACCTTTAGAGTTAGAGAGAGAGACTCTCGGCCATGGCCGAGATTGAAGTTCATGAGGGTTGATCAAAAAATATTTTTCTTCAAGCAATTCAACTCTTTAGAAGGTGTATATCAACGTGGGATTGATCCTAGATAGCAAGAACAAGTATTAAATTTAAGGCACAAATTCTAGTCAAGTTGAGAAATCAAGTGTTTAAGGTAAAGTTTAATTTTCTTTTGCATATATTATGGATGGTTTGTGCGTGTTGTAGTGTGTAGAAATGAATGAAATCCATGGAACTTTGTGTGTTGGTGTTGAAGCCGTGTAGGGGCTGCTTGTGTAGGAAGTGGTAAATTGATTTTGCTTAGTATTTTTGTTGTTGTTGTTATGGATTTTGTGATGAAAATGAAAGTAGCTGATGGTTCAAATTGGAGTTGAAATCGTTGGTGGGCTGTTATAGAAGTTAGTATGTTGTTAATATAGTTTCTTATGTTTTTATGGATAATATTGTAGCATATGGATGGTTGATATAGTTCACAAATTTGAAATAGAGGAATGTATTGATGTTGTTCTTGTTGAGTTGGGAAGATTGCGGGTTGTATTGTATGTTGGTTGGGCTGTTTTGAATATTGTGCGGGTTGTCCGAAGTATTCTCGAGTCTTGTTTGAATGGTCTTGGGTTAGCACTTGAACGCATGATCATTGGTGTTGGCTTGATTGTATGTGGTTGATTTGAATGTAAAGGAAATGTCGTCAAATTATTTAGAAAGGAGTTACTAATGTTAGAATACGTTTTGAATTCCCTCGTAGTCTAATCGTAGTTCATGACATCTTAATATAGGTTAAAGTATTGTTGGGCAGCGTATACAGGTTGTGTTGCGAGTAAACGCTAAAGGTATGTAAAGCCTATCCCTTCTTTCTTTTGGCATGTCCTAGATGTAAGTATGATACGATATGAGCTTCGGGGTAACTCTATTCATAAGTTCCGAGCATGTTTATGATTCTTATTCACTTCTTGATGTTAGACTTATTAATATAATCGAGCTACTGCCCTTGAGTTTCTATATGATTGGATAGTAAACGATGCGTAAAAGTCCCTATTCTTGAAAGACTTCACAATAACTAATGACCATAACTTTCATAAGCTGTTTCGTATTAATTTGATACATGTCTATGATCCCTGAGGTTTTATTTTGATATAGTTCATAATGATGTTCAAAGAGTACTTAATATGGCTATCATCCTGATACTCGAGCGTTGGTTAGTCTACTTATCTATTGAGTCTCAAAAGATGATTTATATGCATATGGTTACTCACTACTCTGTTTGTGCATTCTGTTATTACATCTTTCACCGAGTCCCTCACTAGAGGGCCGGGTACGGTATATATATATATTATGGTGCTATGTTGTGATACGGAGCTATGCTGTGATATGGAGTTATCTTTGTAATACGGAGTTATGCTATGATACGGAGCTATCTTTGTGATACGGAGCTATCTTTGTGATACGGAGTTATGCTGTGTTCTGGAGTATGCTATGTTATGGCGCCAAAGATGGGGTGGCGACCATGTTCACCGAGTCCTATAATGGGCCGGATATGATATATCATATTAACATGCATGATTTGTGTTTCAAAAGCAAGCATTTCGGTACTCTGGTTATTGTACTTGTTTTCTGTACTCCTTATTTCGATTATAATCCTATTTACTGTATTTCATGCTTTATATACTCAGTACATATTCCGTACTGACCCCCTTTCTTCGGGGTTTGCGTTTCATGCCCGCAGGCGTACGCTCGTTTTGGTGATCCGCCGCTTAGGATATCTATTCGCTATCTTGGAGTGCTCCCTTGTTCGAGCCTATATTTTTGGTACGATGACCCTTTTGTTGTATATATATGCTTAGCCGGGGGTACGGCGGGGCCCCGTCCGTCATATGTTCTTGTTGTCACTCTTAGAGTCTGTAGACATATGTGTGGGTTGTATATTGTTCTTTGTTCAGTTCTGTCTGTATGACTTATGTTTTGGGACGTTCCCATTCGTAGTGGCAGCCTTGTCGGCTTGCGTATATGTATATGTTTTGGGATGTTGTGTGTAGTGGCAGCCTTGTCGGCTTGCGTAGATATATATATATATATATATACATGTTTTGGAAGCTATGTGTTAAGATAGCCTTGTCAGCTCGTGTATGGCTGGGACGTTCCCCTACATTATGATAGCCTTGCCGGCTTATATACGATGTTATCTGTTAAAAGTTGTAACTCCTCAGGAGACAGGTTGTTGTGATATGTATATATGTATATGCGACAGTTTTGAGACGATATCATGCCTTTCTATATATAAGTTCTTTATTATGTTAGTTGTGGACGATTATAGTTATCAGGTGTATACGAGTGTCCAGCTCGGGCACTAGTCACGGCCTACGGGGTTGGGTCATGACAAAAGTGGTATAAGAGCCGTTCATCCTCGGAGTGTCTACAGACCGTGTCTAGTAGAGTCTTGTTTATCGGTGTGTTGTGCACCACATCTATAAACAGGAAGCTACAGGACATTTAGGATGTCATCTTTCCTTCTTACTCTAGATCGTGCGATAGAGCTGTATTATCAGGATGATTCCTCCCTAACAGATTACTATGTTTACAGCGATGCCTCCAAAGAAAGCGACAGCTGCCCAGAAGGGCAAATCAGTGGCTGGAGAGACCAGCCAGACCCGGAGAGTTACTAGGGCCCGTGCCCGACTTATGTACGAGGTTGTGCTCCGGTCGGCGAGCTGCGCTGCACCGCCGCTACCGAGGAGGAGCATGGGGCGAGCGGCCGGACTGCGGATCGGGGGAGCGGCTCCCGCGCCGGCTCTCCCGAGGTTCCGATGCCGAGCCACTGGCTCCTCGGCCGGGGGCGGAGGATAGGGCTATGAGGGTGCGGTTCGATTCTTCGACCAGGTTAGTGGCAGGGCAGGCTCGCAGGCACGGATTAGGAGGTGACTATGCGGACAGACATGATAGTTTGAGTGTCACGACCCAACCCGTCGCTGGCCGGCCCCGGTGTCTATGCGGACACCCATACGTACCTACGACGGATGCGGCATACCAAATAGCTAAATTCCGTTTAGACATACAAAAATTCATACAGATATAAAATACATCGCGCGAACATATATATTTGCACATACTTAAACCTGTACAGAAGCCGTTAGGGCTATCATAGTAAGCAAAATTGCTCAAATCGCAGACTCGTATGTACTTACCAGAACAGTGTCAACCCACAACCCACAAACATGTCTACAGGCCTCTAACATACAGAGTAGAATCAGAAGACGGGACAGGGCCCCGCCGTACCCAAATAACCAAATGTACAGTGTATATGAACAACAGAAGATATATACCAAAAGTATCGGCTCGGGATCAAGGGAGCTCTTCGGACAAAGAAACCGATGTCCCAAGCGGTGGCGTATCACGCGGCGCGTACATGCACACGCGCGCATGTAGCGCAGCCCCCGAAGAACAGGGGGTCAGTACGAAGGTGTACCGAGTATGTAAAGCGGAAATATAACATGCATAACCATAATCAGAGTCGGATATGTAAAATCATAACAGACAGAATCGGATCCGTAGCGGGGTCAGACTTACAGAGTGTACAGACAGAATCATAATATGTCAGATTTAAGGGGGGTGTAGCTGACGAAGTTTCAATACGGACCAGAGGTACAAAATGTAGCTGACGGAAGCACAACGCAGATCAGATGCACAGAATGTGGTTATAAATCGTAAATAGAGTCCGAAATACGAGGAGGTGCGACGGACAAACTCTCGAAACGGGAACCGGAACTCGGAAGTATGACGGACGAATCGAGTCCGAATCGGACGTGCGAAAATGTGACGGACGGATCCTTATCCAAATCGAGTCTCGGATCATGCATGCAGTCATAAGCATATTCATACATACACATCATATATCGGATCCCGCCGCTTTAATTGCGGACGCGGTAACAAAACCCGCCCTCGTCGTACGGACGCGGTGGACGGACGGTATCGAGATCAAATGCCATCCGGCCGCCATCCCCATAATATCACATAATCAAATCATAATCAGATGTAACAGATCCCGGCCCGCACATCCGAGGGACGCGGTGAACATCTGCGGTGGAAGTGCGCCGAATCACGTAACCCGGCCCGCGCGTGAAGGAAGCGTTGAGGCATCCACGAGCCGCATCGATGAGAAACCATATGCATAGCGACCGACATACGGACTTAATGAAGCCGAATAGTTCGGAGAAGATAAGTCAATCGATTGTCGGATCATAGTCATAGTGGATACGCATACGTGTCATTTGGGGCGCACGACGATTATATCGAAACGCAGTGTCCGAAGCGTTCCGGATGTCATACCATACTATAAAGCTCATAAGGACAGTCATAACACTTATCATATGGTAGCAGAATAATATCCAAGAGCTCACTAAAGAAAATTGGACAAAAAGGAGTCAATTTATGCCTTACGAGAAACAACAGGGTTCTGTGGGCCCACCTCGGACCCAGTCACGGTGGAATACATAAATTATGAATAATAAACCTTAGGGAGTCGTCCATAATCATCTTAGGGTGTTCGAGCTCCATTTATGGAAGTTGCGTACATATAGTTGATTTTGCCGACAAAAGGTAAAGGAAACAATTCAATCTTACAAAATGATTTAGAGCCAATTTCAATCTCGGATTGTGAGAAGCAGAGTTGCGTTCGAGGCTCGCCTTCAAGCCTGTTATACTTAGAACATGCCAAAGAAGGAAAGGCAAAACTTTACATACAACAAGTTATGCTTTTTCGCTCGTCCAATTCAATTCCCGTTTCGTCAAAAATCTGCAAATGGTCACCTTTACCAATTACTATTCATGAGAGTTAACATTTCAATCTTGGGTTTCTACTTGTCTACCGAAATTTCGGCGGCACCTCCCTATAAATGTGACACCCCGAGAATTTACCTCGGCTCAAAATAACCAACAACAACCCAACAACAACACCAACAACAATAACGATTATCATAAGTCACAATATACGCAATTAGTCTACTTTACGACAATAATGCAAAAATCCTCATTTTAACTTCACACTTTCAAATCAATACCAACATGCTCTCATTCATTACTAATCAAGGTCATTACAATACCATTCGGAAGCGTTTCGTAGCGTTTCTACAATATATACTCAAAATATACAGAATATACAAACTTTCCGCCAAAGCCATCATTCATCCAACACTTTTAGCTTTTGGCATACTTATTCATAACATGCTTTCATCTTCTAGTTCCATCAACTATAATCATAATTCACATCTTAACGACTTAGTTTCCATAACACCACAAAATCATTTTAAAGACATGATAATCTACATTCCACTTCAATTCCAACTCAAACCATTAAACCTTCATGTATGTCATAAGAATCATCACAATACAACTAACATATCAAACAAAAATAATTCATGTTCATTTCAATTTATCCACACTACACGACTAACATCCACTTTTCCAAATTCATCCGAATTCATTCAACTTTCATTTCCAACATGAATTTCCATCATAACCACAACTAGAACACAATACAAAATTCAACTTACCATAGCCATGCACCATACACACACACGGCCACAACACAACACACACACACTACACGGCTACACACTCACAAACACCATTCCATGATTTCCATTCAATTCTACATACCATAGCATATATATAGCCTTCCATAACACAATAAAAACATGAAATCCTACCTTTTCCAATAAGTCCTCCTTGCCACCAACGTCACTTCCTCGCCAAACTAATTATATCAACTTGGAGAGCACCTTGAGCTTACTATGAATACGAGAGAATTACAATTTTTGGACTAGGATTGGAGGCTTGGAAAAAAAAATTCTTTTCTTTTCTCTCTTCTTTCTCCCTGTGGCCGAATGGCTCTTCTCTTTCTTTCTTGATTTTTCCTTTGTTTTCTTGAAACTTCTAAGGCTAAGGATCCTTTTGTAATTAATAGGCACATGGAAAATTAATTAAAACATGGGTTTGGGCCTTATAGTTGGCCGGCCACCCTCCAAGCTTTGGGCTTAAATTTTTTTTTTTTTGAGCCCGATTGGCTATGAATCTTATTTTTGTAGTTCCCGAAGCACATTTCAAAATTCTGATTTTGCCCTTAGCTTTTCTTCCGATATTTCCACATTCAAACTTCCATAACCGACATGCACATACTAAGAAAAATCCAAACTTGACCTCATTCCTTGCAAGTCAAGGTAAATTTCAAGTTTTCCAAATACGCAAAATTGCCGGATATAACATCCTCCCCCCCTTTAAAACATTCGTCCTCGAATGTTAAATTAGTCTTATAGGTTTTACAAACACTTCGGGGGAAGGTCTTCCTGCCAATTACATGCTCACACTTGATCGAAGTAATTGTAAGAGTCTTCACTTTCCAAGTCCTTCTAGCATTTTCTCATATTGCGGTATTGGGGCTGTTCGAAATCCTAATTAGTCTAGCGGTCCATACGATTTTAAATCGGGTATAGGGCGAACAGAATCGTTGTCAGGACCAGAAGATCAGAAGTATGTCAGACGGAGTCATAGTCGGGATCGAGTACGAAGTGGAGCGGGACAGGATCGTAATCATACGTTATACCCGGACGGATTCATGATCGAGCCGGACACACGAAGCATATCGGACAAACCCATATTCGAGTCGGGTGTCTTGGACTATATCGGATAAATACGTAGTCGAATCGGATGCACATAGAGGTATATCAGACAGATCTGTGATCGGAGTCAGACGTATAGAGATTTATCGAACAGATTTGAAATCAGAGTCAAACGTATCGAGGTATATCGGACAGAATTGTGATCGGAGTCGAACGTACAGAGGCATATTAGACAGAAACGTGATCAGATTCAGAAGCACAGAGGTATAGTAAACAGAGCTTCTTCGTAATCAGAGGCGCAGAAATGTGGCATACAGAATCACGATCAGAGGTATAGAATATAGTTGACCGGAACACAGTACAGATCAGATGCACATATTTTCCAAGAAAGATTAATAACATACCTGGGTCCACGTTTGGCGACGCCTACCGGGTCGCCCGACCAAAGCGTATGTGCGGTTCGAAGGACCGGCCGGCCCAGGGAGCTCCCGCCGCGACCTCTGCCGAGACACGCTGGCGCCGGCATACCCCCGCCCGCGGGGCGCGTGGCGAAGGAGAAGATGACGACAGCGGCCCGTGGGGCGGGCCGAGCCACGAACCGCCTTTGTACGAGCACTCTCTCACGATATGATCTTGGCTACCGCAAAAATAACGGCGCGCCGTGGCGCGATAGCACTCCCCCGGGATGGGGCTGCCACAATAAGTACACCGGGGCATAGGTGGCCTGGGCGACCGGACCCCCTACTCGTACGGGGCTCGATGCTCAAACCCCAGGGCCGGCCCCCCGGACGGACCTACGTCATCAAAACGTCTGCCGGCGGACTGTGTAACCCGGCCTGACGGTGGAAAGGATCTATCGGATCGTCGCCGAGGCCATCCGCCTCGGGGAATCTCCACGTACCCCGGCACCGCAGCCTCGCGGGCGGCCTCTATCACGATCTCTCGCGCTTTGATGCGCTCGATGGCGGTCCTCCGTCCCTTGGGCGTAAGCTTCACGTCGGGCGATGTCCATATCGGACCGCAACGCCATCGCCATACAACTATCAACCGGTATACGTGCGGTTCGTCACGTATCGGTGCATTACGTCCTCCCATATCGGCTACGATGGTAGGTGCGTATCAGGCCGAGAGAATCAAACTCCAAATTATACTCACGAACACTCCGACCTCTCTCGCTTTATCTCAGAAAAAATTCTATCAACTCTCGCCGTCGCGGCTCCGCGGTAAAAAGTGGCGGAGGAAGGCGGCCGTAAATTCATCTCGTGTGGTACGAGGGAGCAACGCTCTCACCCTCTTCGGACAGCCCCCGGTGACTCATACCGATTCGGGGCGACATCTCGTAATACCGTGTGCGGCAAGCTCGACGTACTCGGTCTCCGAAGCCCCCGACCGCCCCTCGCCGAGCGCCGCATCCGCCGGGAAAGTCATGGGGGGGTCTGCGTCGGGCTTAGACCCAAAAACTCGGGGGGGGGGGTACATGTCGCAGAAATCACGAACTCTAGGCTATCACGCTCGTCATTATCATCATCATCACCTCTCCGCCCGCGTCCGCGATCCGTCCACCACTATCGTCGTCGCGGTTGTACGGCTTCCCTCATCGTCTTTTGTCCTCGATGCCTTGTTTGGGAGCCGGGGGCGGCCAGACCCTGTATTTCCGCATTCCCCGGCGGTGGAGTGGTTGAACCCTCGAGCGAAGTACAATACTAGGGTGTAGTCCGAGCACGAGCTCGTGCTCTCGGCGCCGACTAGTCTGCTACCGCCGCCTTGCCCTTACGGGCGGCGGCCGTTGCCTTCTTCGGAGGCATCCCGAAAAATATAACAACCGATCGAGAAGAAGAGTCACCCTAATATCACGGCTACTATCGCACGATCTAAGATTCAAGAAAGGGTAACATCCTAAATGTCCCGTAGCCTCTTGTCTATAGATGTGGTGCATGACACACGATAAACGGGACTCTATTAGACACGGCACTGAGACATTCCGAGGAACAGCTACGATACCACATTTGTCATGACCCAACCCCGTGGGCCGCGACTGGTGTCCTATCTGGACACCTATACGTACCTACCTGACAGATCTGGCATATCAAATAGCTAAATTTCGTTTAGACATACAAAAATTCATACAGATATAAAATACATCGCGCGAACATATATATTTGCACATACTTAAACCTGTACAGAAGCCGTTAGGGCTATCATAGTAAGCAAAATTGCTCAAATCGCAGACTTGTGCGTACTTACCCGAACAATGTCAACCCACGACCCACAAACATGTCTACGTGTGCCTCAACATACGAGTAGAATCGAGAAGACGGGACGGAGGCCCCGCCGTACCCAAATAACCAAATGTACGGTGTATATGAACAACGAAGATATATACCAAAAGTATCGACTCATCGGATCAAAGGGCTCTTCGGACGACAAATCGATGTCTCAACCGGGTGGCGTATCACGCGCGCGTGCGTACTGCGGGCATGTAGCGCGGCCCCCGAAGAACGAGGGGGTCGATGCGAAGGTGTCTGCGAGTATGTAAGCGAAATATAACATGCATAATCATAATCGAGTCGGATATGTAAAATCATAACGGACGAGAATCGGATCGTAGCGGGGTCGGTTACGAGTGTACGACGAGAATCATAATATTTCAGATTTAAGGGGGGTGTAGCTGACGAAGTTTCAATACAGACCAGAGGTACAAAATGTAGCTGACGGAAGCACAACGCAGATCAGATGCACAGAATGTGGTTATAAATCGTAAACAGAGTCCGAAATACAGAGGTGCAACAGACAGACTCTCAAACAGAACCAGAACTCAGAAGTATGACAGACAGAATCAGAGTCCGAATCAGACGTGCAGAAATGTGACAGACAGATCCTTATCCAAATCAGAGTCTCAGATCATGCATGTAGAGTCATAAGCATATTCAGACATACACATCATATATCAGATCCCGGCCCTTTAATAAGGGATACGGTAACAGAACCCGGCCCTCGTCGTACGGGATGCGGTGGACAGACAGATCAGATCAAATGCCATCCTGGCCGCCATCCCCATAATATCACATAATCAAATCATAATCAGATATAAACATATCCCCGCCCGCACATCCGAGGGACGCGGTGAACAATGCAGTGGAAGTGCACGAATCACGAACTTTGGCCGGGCGCGGTGAAGGAAGCATTGAGGCATCCACGAACGGATCAATGAGAAACCATATGCATAGAGACCGACATACGGACTTAATGAAGGCCCGAATAGTTCGGAAGATAAGTCAAATCGGGGTATCGAGATCATAGTCATAGTGGATACGCATACGTGTCATTTGGGGTGGCACGACAGATTATATCAGAACAGAGTGTCCAGAAGCGTTCCAGATGTCATACTATACTATAAAGCTCATAAGGACAGTCATAACACTTATCATATGGTAGCAGAATAATAGCCAAGAGCTCACTAAAGAAAATTGGACAAAAAGGAGTCAATTTATGCCTTACGAGAAACAACAGGGTTCTGTGGGCCCACCTCGGACCCAGTCACGGTGGAGTACGTAAATTATGAATAATAAACCTTAGGGAGTCGTCCATAATCATCTTAGGGTGTTCCGACTCCATTTATGGAAGTTGCGTACATATAGTTGATTTTGCCGACAAAAGGTAAAGGAAACAATTCAATCTTACTAAATGATTTAGAGCCAATTTCAATCTCGGATTGTGAGAAGCAGAGTTGCGTTCGAGGCTCGCCTTCAAGCCTGTTATACTTAGAACATGCCAAAGAAGGAAAGGCAAAACTTTACATACCTTGGTTATGCTTTTTCGCTCGTCCAATTCAATTCCCGTTTCGTCAAAAATCTGCAAATGGTCACCTTTACCAATTACTATTCATGAGAGTTAACATTTCAATCTTGGGTTTCTACTTGTCTACCGAAATTTCGGCGGCACCTCCCCTATAAATGTGACACCCCGAGAATTTACCTCGGCTCAAAATAACCAACAACAACCCAACAACAACACCAACAACAATAACGATTATCATAAGTCACAATATACGCAATTAGTCTACTTTACGACAATAATGCAAAAATCCTCATTTTAACTTCACACTTTCAAATCAATACCAACATGCTCTCATTCATTACTAATCAAGGTCATTACAATACCATTCGAAAGCGTTTCATAGCGTTTCTACAATATATACTCAAAATATACAGAATATACAAACTTTCCGCCAAAGCCATCATTCATCCAACACTTCTAACTTTTGGCATACTTATTCATAACATGCTTTCATCTTCTAGTTCCATCAACTATAATCATAATTCACATCTTAACGACTTAGTTTCCATAACACCACAAAATCATTTTAAAGACATGATCATCTACATTCCAATTCAATTCCAACTCAAACCATTAAACCTTCATTTATGTCATAAGAATCATCACAATACAACTAACATATCAAACAAAAATAATTCATGTTCATTTCAATTTATCCACACTACACGACGACATCACTTTTCCAAATTCATCGAACTCATTCAACTTTCATTTCCAACATGAATTTCCATCATAACCACAACTAGAACACAATACAAAATTCAACTTACCATAGCCATGCACCATACACACACACGGCCACAACACAACACACACACACTACACGGCTACACACTCACAAACACCATTCCATGATTTCCATTCAATTCTACATACCATAGCATATATATAGCCTTCCATAACACAATAAAAAAATGAAATCCTTACCTTTTCCAATAAGTCCTCCTTGCCACCAACGTCACTTCCTAGCAAAACTAATTATATCAACTTGGAGAGCACCTTGAGCTTACTATGAATACGAGAGAATTACAATTTTTGGACTAGGATTGGAGGCTTGGAAATTTTTTTCCTTTTCTTTTTCTCTCTTCTTTCTCCCTAGGGCCGAATGGCTCTTTTCTTTCTTTCTTGATTTTTCCTTTGTTTTCTTGAAACTTCTAAGGCTAAGGATCCTTTTGTAATTAATAGGCACATGGAAAATTAATTAAAACATGGGTTTGGGCCTTATAGTTGGCCGGCCACCCTCCAAGCTTTGGGCTTAAATTTTTTTTTTTTTTTGAGCCCAATTGGCTATGAATCTTATTTTTGTAGTTCCCGAAGCACATTTCCAAAATTCCGATTTTGCCCTTAGGCCTTTTCCGATATTTCCACATTCAAACTTCCATAACCGACATGCACATACTAAGAAAAATCCAAACTTGACCTCATTCCTTGTAAGTCAAGGTAAATTCCAAGTTTTCCAAATACGCAAAATTGCCGGATATAACATTGAGGGCCCGCGATTTCTTGACTTGTAATCCCCAGAGTTCTACGGGTCAAAGCCCGCGGAGGATCCGCAGGAGTTTATTCGGCAGATGCAGCGTACGTTGAGGATAATTAGGGCTTCTGAGACTGAGTCTGTCGAGTTGGCTTCGTATCGGTTGCGTGATGTAGCTGTTAATTGGTATGAGTCTTGGGAGTTATCTAGGGGCGAGGATGCTCCTCCAGCAGTATGGGATGAGTTTGTGGAGGCCTTTCTTGGCCACTTTCTACCTCCGGAGATGAGGCGAGCCAGAGTTGATAGATTCTTGCATTTGAGGCAGAATGGCAGGAGTGTTCGAGACTATAGCCTTGAGTTTGATTCGTTGGCTAGACATGCACCCACTATTGTAGCTGATATGGCTGATAGGGTGCATCATTATGTGAGAGGGCTGGATCATTACTTGGTTGATAGCTGCATGATAATGGCTTCTCAGCCAGGTATGGATATTGCTCGGGTACAGGCTTATGCACAGGGGGTAGAGGATCGACACAGGGGGCGTCCGTCAGACAGAGATTATGATAGAGGCCAGCATAAGAGGGCTAGATCGGCGGGCTATCCGGGTGAGTTTCGAGGCAGGCAGCCTCAGCAGCAGTATAGTAGATATCCTTCTCAGCCAGCACGGAGTGCACCCCCACAGTTCACTGGTAGGAGATTTGATAGCACAGGGTATTCAGGAGCTGGTCAGAGCTCCAGGGCTTCGGGTTCGCAGGGTGAACAGAGGTTCCAGTCAGTCAAGGCCACCCTTGCCTCGGTGTTCTCGATGTGGGAGGCATCATTCTGGGGAGTGTTATCGTGCTACGGGTGCTTGTTTTCTTGTGGCCGTCAAGGCCATATTATGAAGGAGTGTCCGTTTGGGGGTAGTCCAGGTGGTGCAGCTCAGCCTACTGGGTCAGTTCGCTGGTTCATCTTCTTCTGTAGCTATGCGCCCTATGGGGCAGGGTATGCCGGCACCAGCAGGCCGTGGTAGAGGCCGCGGCGGAGCTTCCAGTTCTAGCGGTCCTTCGAACCGCATATATGCTTTGGCTAGTAGACAGGATCAGGAGGCGTCACCAAATGTGGTTACAGGTATATTATCGATTTTCTCTCGGGACGTATATGCATTGATAGATCCAGGCTCCACCTTATCGTATATATCTCCCTTTGTTGCTAGTAGAATCGGGACAAACCTGAGTTGATTGAACCATTTGAGGTAACTACACCGGTAGGAGATTCTGTTAGAGCAAAGCAGGTATATAAAAAGTGTTCGGTGAATATATATAGTCGTCATACCTTGGCCGATTTTGTTAGAACCCGTATTTTTGTACATTGGAATAATCCGAATTTAATTATGATAAGTTAAGGACAAAACTATTCCGGGATACAAGGTCGGGATTTTTGACCTTCGATTTTATTTTGAGCTATAAGTTGTGCATGAATTTGTTGGTATGGAACAATTAGGAGAATTTGGGAACAAAAGTGATAAAATTGGAAGTTGAAAATCATGAATTATGTGGCCCTTGGCCGTGTGGCATAAAGTGGTACCCACACAATTTTGTGTCATCTTTTAATTGATCCAACACATTAATGTGGGCCAAGATTTTTGTACAACTCAAAAGAGGGGATTAAAAGATGACCCCTAGTCATCTTTAGTCCTTCTTAACACTTAGAAAGAAAAAAAAGATGATGAACACCACACAAAGTGAGGCTCTCGGCCAACTTCAAGAAAAATCACCTTCCATTTCTTGTCCTTCTAAAATTATTTTGTTGATGTAAACCCACTATATCGAGGTCCCTAAGTAGCGTGGAAGTGACGTTGAAGTGATCAACCCATTATTTTTCATCTTTTGGAAACCCTAGCTATTGGGAAATTGAAGAGAAAAGGTAAGAATTCATTATGTTTTATGTATTTTGAAGGTTGTTTGTATCTTGTAGTATGTTAAATTGGATGAACATCATGAAAAATAGCATGTTGGAAGTGAGTTGTGTGTGTGTGGTGTTAGCCGTGCAAATGGGTGTTTGTGGTGTTGTGTTGAAGTGATGAATTAATGTTTAGTTAGTATATTATGATCATGGTAAGGTGAAGAACGATTGAGAATTATCCATATATGTATATGTGTAGTGTTGGTCGAAATGGGTCATATTATATGACAATGAACGAATGAATATCGCTTAATGTTTTAGTCGTCGTCGTTGTAAATTCTAGGTTGGAAATGAATGTCTAATGACTTAAATTGATGTTGTAGTTCTTGTGTGGACTGTTAGAATGTGAATTGTGGATACAAATCATGATTTGAAAATGAAGAAAAAGCTATAGGAGTGTCTCGGGTTGAGGGGCTGAATTCGGCCAAGTTAGAGAAAAATTTGGATTGTTGGAAATGTTGTATGAATTGCTTAGGATGTCTTTA